>NC_090925.1:338814256-339117286 GCF_040938575.1 Ambystoma mexicanum | reverse complement strand
GACGTTTGCCTCACTGGGAGTCACTGACATGGCACGGATGAGCCAACATCAACATATGCTTCGGAAGTAATGTTGCTGATTCTAACTGTGTTACCGTCGGGCGTGCGTTCCAGTCAGGAGCAGCACGTGCTGCCATTTCAAAAACAGTTCTGGGTGTAACTCTCAAAGAAGAAAGTATGTCATTTCTCAAATGGGAACATGTGGGACTCATCAAAGCTGGTAAAAGTAGAGACAGTCAGGCTGGAAGTAGGGAGCTCTTACAGGGGGTGAACGGCTGTGCCCCTGAACCACCCTACTGTCCTGAAGGTCATGGAGCATGTCGGCTCTCGAGGTGGCCTGCTGTATGGGGGCCATACTATGAACAATGCGGGTTCTGTGTGACGTTTCCGCTTTATAAAGGCCGCACATCAAAAAGACTGATTTATTGTGGAAATACTTCGAAATTAGAAATAGCACATATCTATGGGGTGTGGGGGAAATCCCCCTCAACCCTCCTCGGGAAGCCAGACCCCTGGCAAAACCCCACCCCAGACACACTGACTCGTACACACAAACATGCATGAACACTCACGTTTACCCCGTCCCTTCCACATGCCATAAGCATTCCCCCTCCTGCCCCACAGGCACACGCAGACACTCTCTCACACTACTCCAATTAAGTCATTACCTCTCAGAAAACGGGTTTGAGGAAACACTGTCAGGTACTTGGACTGCAAAGTTTGAAGGTAAGGTTTGATTAAAGCAAGCCCAAAGAGGTCCCATGAGGATGTGTTTTGGACAAAGAGGGGCAATAACTGAGTGGGAATGGCCACAACGGTTAGCATGGCCGTGGGCAGTCAATGGGTTGGCAAATAACCAAACACGGGGGCGTTCCTAGGTTGGTGAAAGATCCAGGGCTAGAGCCCATTGCAAGTTTGGAAGTCATATAAATCTATCATATGAACGTGCGCGCTGCGTCGCACTTTCAAGCGTTAATATTGCATAATATGCTGCTCATACTCATTTGGAAGTACTGCTAACATGTAGCTATACTGCCACTCCAAGGTAACATTCATTCAGTAGTGCTAGGTCATACTTTATGAGGTTATAGAAGACAAAGAAAAGCCTTTGGACAGGACAGCCAAAGACTTGCTGTGGATTGAGAAATTGTATTTAAGCAGCAGCTGGAGAGCTACCTTTTTGCCAAGTTAACCATACAGTTGTTTACTGCTGGTTGTTGGGCTGATAAACTGACAGGCGGTAGAGAGTGCTAGTGGGGATAAAATGGGGTTGGACGTAATTAATGTAATTATACAATGTAGCGAGCAAGCGCAGCAAGGGAGCTTGAACTTGACCAGGGGGCTACGGGTCAAGGTTTGAAAATCAAAATCACACATTTTTCAGAGTGACTTTTCCCAAATAACCAGAAAAATGCATATGTTTCTTAGTGATCTTAATGGCTACCACACTTCTCCTGTAAAGTAATAGTCATACATTGAGAGACACTACTGCTGTCTTGGAGAAGTGGAAGTCTTGCACCTCTGCAGTTACACAGAGTCTGAAGGCATATTTCCATTATGAAATAAATCATTTGAAGAAAGTCGCCATGGCAGCTTTTAAACACAATCGGATGAGAAAGAAAGGATGAGCCACATCTCTAGCTAGAAACTGCAGCTGGTACCAGTGGACATACACTTTCAAAGTCAATAAGTCACCCAGTTCTGAGGGTGGGTGTCGTTAATCAGAACTACAAATCCCAAGAGGCACGTTGGCCATGTCCTGCTCAGTCAGGAAAAGTGACCAGCATGACTCCGGGGTTTAACAACGGGTCGTAAACCAGCACATGAAACATGTAAAATGAGCATTCCTGTATGTTTACCATTCCTCCCACTCCTGGGTGATTAGCCACTTTCTACCTGCTGTCTGCACCTGACTTTCAGTTCACCATCGCACTAGTATCCCTCTAAAATGTGCATGCCACTACTCGTTGATGACCAGGCACTAACGGGCAAAGAATAATGGCCTCATGTTCGTAAGACTCTCGCAGTCTGAAACTCATGAGAACCTTGCAGAGCGACTAGAATAACCTTCTGTTTGGTGGAAAATGCAGTATTTAAACGCAACAGTAGGAATCGGCGTGAGATTCTGGTGGTCCAAAAAAATATATACCGACTAATGCACTGCACCGTGCCGCAATAATACGTCCACATGTGTGTCACTTGAGATGTAAAACTGGATGACCCATAAACACGAGGCTCGGATCTACAGTATATAAAACGCCAACAGCGTACAATAAACAAATGGAAAAACGTCCTTCTCACAAATTCCCTTCATAATCATCCCATCCTTTTCACCAAAATAAAATAAATGCGAGTAGCGACTTTGAAAATGAGTATTTGCCAACAGAAATCCCTGTTACACCCTCTTTCTACTATCATCCCTTTACCCTGGCCTAATTGCCCCCATTCAGGAACCCTTATCCTTCCCTATACTCCATGGACAAAGTCCCTGCACTAACTGGTAAAGAGACACCAGGCTGGTTTTTGCCATATGCCAAAATTGAAGCCAACAAGCGAATTACAAAAATGATTCTACTGCAAGTCTTAAATAGTTCACATTACGTTTGCCCAGTTCCAGTGACCTGAGTTGATGGTAAAAATGAATGAGGGAGTTGTTTGCTCTAGTGTGAGTTCAGAAATGGGGGAATCTCTAACTGGAATGATGGCAAGCTCTGTGTACTCAAATCACTGTGTGTTGTACAGTGTCAGGCATATTTGTAAAATGCGACTGAGCATTTGCATAGGATGCATAGAATGCATTTTGAACGATATGTAGTAGCTACCTTGGTCCAGCGGAAATTAAGCTGCTCAAAAGGAATTCACATATTTTAAATGTGTGCATTTTATCGTGGCCTTTGCACATGTGATAATGTTTCAAGAAAGATTGTTCTTATCACACATTGTGTGAGAATGACCAATCCTCACACATCCTTACGCGTTTCTTATCACATTCATAAAAGCCATATGAATAATGCCAGCTTGATGTACCTGCTATGGGATATGGTGTAGGGGGAGCTGGCATTTCAGACAATAGGCTTAAGAAATGACTGGTAACAAGCAAACAAGGTTGTCAGGAGCGGCCCATAAAATGGATAGTTATGCTCAGTTGGTTGGACATGTGACACTTTTATAATTATCTAGTAATATTGAAGTGCATTTTCTTTTCAGAAATGTCACATCCTAGTCAACTATGAAGGTTGCTGCAATGCTAGCTCAACCAGCTGATGCTTCCATATGTCCACAACCCCCCTTAGCAGCCTAAACACCATATGAGACTGATTTACAACATTGTGGGGTTCCCATCGAAAATCGTGTTTGTAGATCAGGCCCAAAACATGTCTACAAGTTGTGTTACAGTTTATAGGAAAGTGGGAGCCTTTACATTTCTGGAAATTAGATGTAATTTCTTTTAACAAACATATGTGTTGCCAGCGTATTGTATGCTTATAAAATAAAACGTGCTCATAGAAATGTTACATGGTGTACTCATTCTCGCTCAGCCTACACGCGCAATGTGCTTCTCTTTTTTTAAAACATCAATGGCAAAATGAGAATCCATAACACAGATTGGCAGTATAGTTCATTTTCAGGAATGTAAATGGTTTATAACATCCCTATTCCAGCGGGTGTGTCATCTTAATTCATGTAAATACACACACTCCAGTGCAGGGATGTCCTAAATAAAGTATTTGCATTTCTGGAACTTAGGTTGTCATTATCTCGCACAGTAGTGACCAATAAAATGGCATAAATCTAATATCTGAGGATCACCATGATGCCTCTTGTAACATCACGGTCCTATGGTGCCAGTTTTCGACTCAAGAAGCACATTTCTAGTCATCGAGCACAGACAGCAAAGAAAGCTTTCCTCATTTTCAACAAAGTCAATATGGATCGTGCACTGCCACTGCTTGTAGTCTGGCCATGTCTACTTTCCCACTGGCCTGCCTGGCCAAAGCTTGTGACAGTGCAGGCTCATTGTACCTACTTTATTGGCATACCGCTGCCCTAAAGTTGTTATGGCTTACAGCTCCCATGATCCCTCACCATTGACTTTGCTGGCTAGGAAGTATGAGAGTTGGGGATAAAACATCTGGAGAACCGCAGGTTAGCCACAGTGATGTTGTCAGGTGATTAATGGAGCGTCATGACGCCTGTACTGGCAAGTAAATATATATGGGCAAAAGCCCGGGAAACTCAGGCAGTGAGTTCTGACCACCCAACACAGTGTGCACGTTTTTTATGCAGTCCGTGCATTCAGCGAGGCCTGGTAAACGCACCATCAAACGCACAAATCAATGTATTTTCTGGTTGTGCTGATTTGGTGGTAAAATATGTTTGAGAGGATGTACTCTGCCCAAACTGGCACAACTGACTCAATGGGGTCTAGGAGAGACGAGAACACACAACTCCCAGAGAACTCTACATAATCACCAGCGAGTTCGGCATTCACAACTGCACACCAACAAGGGGGAAGGCTCGCCCTTCTAGTTTAGTAAGCTAGCTCAGTGGAATAATTGCATTTGCTTATTTTGGGGGCAAGGAGTGTCATGGTGCAGAGCAAAGAGAAAAAGTGAAAGGTGGTACAGGGTGGAATAAGGGGAGTTGTTACTAGGTCGAGTGGGCAGGCAGGGGGAGTAGCGAACGATGGAACATATCTGGGTGTGGCTAGCCAATGGAAACATTGGTATACTAAGAGGAGTTTTAGAAGAGAGCAGTTTTGTACACATGACCAGCAGTGGCGTACCGAGCAGAGAGGCAGGTGGGCAAGCTGCCCTACCTGTGGCTCTTTTAAGAGCCAGGCAAGGACATTTGTCAGTGGGACACCTCTCCTGTTAGACACCTCAATGAGGGTGCCCAAGGGGAAAGGTGTCCTGCTGACAGGACAATGTGTGCCAAGCAATTCCTGCTCATTCTCCTGGCTGCAGGACACCTTATCCTTTCCGAAAGGGAGGGGTGTCCTGTCCCAAGGAGCTCCTTAGGTGCTTATTGGAGGGAGGGAAGACAATTAGCAGGGACCTTTGTCACTTTAGAAATGGGAATGGCAGGGAGTGATCAGAAGTGGGAAGGGCGCATAATGCTGCAGGCTTTATGAAATAATGACTATGGCTTTAAAACCCAAAGCGGATTTGTTAGTCTCACATTAATCTGCATGATGCTATTGTGACTTTGCAAACAGGATGGGGAGACTCTTATTGCTCAACATATTTCTACGACAATGTATATAGTGTATAGTTAGTTTACTATGAATGGCTAGTTTATTATGTAAAATGGTTTGCTTCCTGGGCATTGCTATAAATAAAGTATTATTTAAGCACATGAAATGCAAACCATAATCTTAATAAATATCTATATCAACTAAACCTGGGAATATGTGCTCAGTTGCTTAAATTGTCCAGATCCCGGTTTCACCATTTAACCAACGTGTGTGATCCTGGGCAAAACATTTAATCTTATGTGCAGCTCTGTAAGCAATTCCGATTCCCTTCCCAGCTTATGTTACTATATCATGCTATTATAAAAAGTGTAGTGTCTGTAGACATGCCTCATATATAATAATAGTTCAGATTATGTATTTTGCACCACAGTTATTTGCCACTTGGCTTACTTATGGCAACTTATTCTAAAGTCACTTCCATGGGGCCTCCAAGTATCAAAGACTGATGATGCTCCTTGCAATGTCCTTTGTTATGACGTCATTTCTGTTGGTGCAATCCATATGCATTTTAGGAGGTTTGTATGTATTTTGCCCCAGAGCGCCTGGACAGGGCTCCAATAGATCAGTTTACTGCATCTGTAATGTTCCAGCAATTTGTTTTTGTTATGTGTTAAAATGCCATCTTCCACTAATGTTACCAAAAAATGTGATTGGGTCAGGGGTGTGCAGTTTGGCGGTGCGAAGGAGACTGTATGGCACTGCTCACACTGCACACACACTTGTGGGGGAAAGTAGCAGGACTTTTTTCGTGGCTCGTCCCTCCCCACTCTTGCAATGCTGGATACTCCCCTGATGACTAGTCTGCGAGAAGGTGGTCTGGCGAGGTGGGTGAGGTATGTGGCACGTTGTACACGGTGTGGGGGTAGCAAAGTTAAATACTTCGATTAGATTTGGAAAGCAGAAAAAGGGGAATCCTGCAAGCAGTGCTACAGCCGTCTGAAATCTGGAGTGCTCCTGTGAACCGTTAAAATATAACTCGAATTTATGTAAAGTTTGGAATCGCAGTTGTTATTTCGTGGTTTTCAAAAAAACAAGTTTTACTATGACATAGTTTAATGGTGATCAATCTATCATCCTAGGACAGGTGAAAGAGTGAGACCTCCCTGGCCTGTTCAACGCAGATCTCAGCAGGAAGTGCTTACCTGAGCTAACTGACCAAGACATAGCTTCAAAAACCTGCGATTCCCTGCAGCATTTCACACCATTTTGAAGTTAACAAAAAGAGAACCATCGAGTTTGGAAAGGGCAATGTTTGTTCTTAAATGCTTGGGTGCTTTAACCACTATATTAAAACGTAATTTCATTGAACTGCTTTCTACAGCGCCCAAGCTCAGAGGCGCTTTATTGTTGTTTTGCTGTTGTTCATCACCAGGTGTAATTTCTCATCGATTTGAGTGTGGTGTGAGGAGCAGCATTTTCCTTATGCTGCTGTTGTGGGCGTTAGGGACGTGGTGGTCATGCTGCAATGAGACACACCTTATAATGCACATTTAAAACGAGTCCGAACTGTTCTATCTACTAACCTGGCTCCTAGGTCTGTGCAGTTTTGAGTTTACAAAGGTCCCAACAGGCCACAGACCCCTCTCTCCATGGCTTATAAGTGGCATTTTGTCGCAGGAGCCAGTTCCCCCCACCCGCCCGCTCCCCACACCCCCAACTCTGCATTATCATCTGCTCTCAGGATTCAGCAAAGTGTGCTGCAGACGGGACCGGCTAGGTGATCCCAGTCCCCAGAACAAGGCACACATGTCAGCTTTCGCACATTACAGTGGCTAGATGCCGGGAATGGAGACACAGACACTGACAGTAAATAAATAAATAATGAAATCATATAAATATTACCTACTGTATTGCAAAGCAGGTGGTGTGCATGGGGGGGCAGGCTAAATTAAATTCTTTACACGGTACAGTGGTCACATCAGGGCAGGTTGGGTGGAAGCTCGCAGAGTGTGGCAGTCTCTCAGAGCGCACTGGCAGGAACCTGTTGTTGCGCATGCGAGAGAGCATGGGCACGTGAGGTTGAGGCCTGGGTGCTGCCCCCTCACAATGCGCAGGAGCAGCCACAGACAGCACGCGTAGATCCAGTCAGCGACGTTCATGTGTTCATTCCCATGTATTTATTAATTACATTAAATGGGATGTAATCTCGTTCACGAACGTTGCTGCCTGCAATGAATCTACCTGTGTGTATTATTCATGAAGTCTCAGTCTGGATCTACGATCAGCAAGAAACTGTGATGGTGTCCCTGCAGTGGGCAAGTGAGTGAGTCCAGCGATATTCGGGGCTAGCCTTTGGTTGTAGCCCCTGACTTCCATCCGGGGCTACAACCAAAGGATCCAACACTATAGCCCTTCCAGACCCTCCTAGCGACGCCTCTGGTCATGAACAGTGATTCCTCTGTGCAGAATATGCTCAGATCATCCGCTCCACTTTGGGGCTTCATTCCTTAGCAAATTCTTAGATAAAATAATGACGGAGGAGGCAACTGGCTGTAGTCTATCACCAGACCAATTTATTGGCCTCTGCATGGAAGAAGAAAGAAAGCCAGCGGGCAGGTGGAACTAAAACCCTAAATGACCTAAAAAGAAAGTTTAGAGTTGACCTTGACAATTGTGAATGATTTATTTACAGATGGAGGTTGATTTACTCACTTTAAAAGTTCTTCTTTTGATAATAGAGACTGCTGTCCCTGGCTCACTGTCCAGTGCTGTTCATGCTTATGAAGTATGCACAACTTTGACAGGGTCTGAACAGTGTTAATTATATGTGCGATATACATCCAGGAAAAGTGTAGCTCTACAGATTCATTCAAATTCCACAACCTTTTGCCCGTTTGCAGCATGACCTGTTTGAAAGCAAAAGTTGCTCCCACTGAGTCAGTACTGAATGGAGTAAGGCCAGCCCCTTTCTTCCTATGAGCTGCATTCGTCCTGACTCCCGAATCACTGCTAACCAATCAGAAGCCAGCACACAAAATAAAACAAATGATGTGATGCTCACAGAAGGGAGAGATTGGACGTTTGCATCTGTGCACATACCTTTCCATGAAGAAAGGACATTTTGGGAGACAGGATGATTGCAAAAGGAACTCATTCTTTTTTTTATTTTAAAGGAAATGATTTGATTGTGCTAGGCACACTTGCTTGTTTTAATTTTACAATGTTCCATTACTAGTGATCCCTTCCATCCTAGAATGTACTCATAATGAGAATTGTACACGAGTTTTACTGTGGTTATTTAAACCAAGAATAACCGTAGAAACTATTTTCTGACACAAGTCAAGTGCAGTGCGCAGTGGGCAAGTGAGTGAGTATATTCGGGGCTAGCCTTTGGTTGTAGCCCCCTGATTTCCATCCAGGGCTACAACCAAATGATCCGGAGCTATAGCCCCCTTAGCCCCCCCCTAGCGACGCCTCTGACCAAACAACACCTATAAGCTGTGTGTCTCTCCTCATGTGCCATCTCTCCCTGTCTGTACTCTAATGCAATAGTTTTGGCTTATAGGTGGCACAAAAGCACCGCCTGATAGCCCAAACTAAAATATGTAGAAACCTCTAAAACAAGAACGGAGAAATACATCTACAAAAACAGGAGCAGAGGTGACCGAAAACAATCGGTCCTATCAACGGACGAATAGGAGTGGTACTGGAAGGATGTTAGCAAGATCAAATATAGCTAAACATTTTATATGGACAGATCTATCAAAAGATAACTCACCCAATCGACTCCATCAGAAGAACCATCAATAACAACCATCTACAAAGGAGCCTCAGTCAATCAGACTTTGCTCCTGGAATTCAAGAGGCTCAGTACATCTATTCCAGATGGAAAATAATGATCTTGCAAGCTATCAAATCATTTGCTTGCAAGAGACATGGATCCATGAACAGCCACTTTGTGATGGATACCTAACTTACATGAACCCAGCAATTCACCGTTCAAAAGGCTATCCGTCTGCCGGTTTGCTAACCCTGATTAAAAAAGACTCAAAGCTACACGTATTAGAAACAACCAACATCAATTCTTGGCCACAATTCACCAACTTAAAATATCCAACGCAAATTCAAATGATGAGAGATAATGAAAAAAAACATTGCATGGAAAACAACTTGGTGTTATGAATGTGTATTGGAATCCTGTAGCTATTAATGATGAGTTTTTTATTAATACTGTTTTTTCATCAATGGACGCGGCAAAGATAACATTTCCTGATATTGAACTTATTGTATGTGGCGATTTAAATATCCACCTTTTTGCCACTAATGGAGCTACAATTCCAGTTGAGCAATTACCTATAATAGCTAACCGATGGTCGAAAGAACTGTCCAAAAGAAATATGGCCTTCGTCGACAGATCTGATACCATCAATGGTCTACGTAAACCGAGTTAGTCTAGAGGATCATCCATGGCCGTTCTTGACTATATTTATACCTCCACAGAAATAAAAGACAGAATGCTTGCGACAGATAACATCCAGTGGTTAAACAGCGATCATCACAAAATTACCATCACATGGTCCTCCACTCGACCTATTCAAGATAAACTCAATCTTCTGTGCCTCGAGTTGAATCAGGGTACCAATAGATTGCGTATAAGCGATAAACAACTGAAAGGCCTAACTGAGACTTTTCTTAATACAACTCTCAGAGGACTAGCAAAAATGGAGTATGAATGGCTGCTGGTTCCCTTTAAGCACATTAACTGCCAGACAAGAGTTCCACGAAAATCTCATATTCATTGCTACAACTTTCAAATAGTAACAAAAAAAAGAGAACTCCGCAAAGAACTGAAAGTAATAGTAAAATCGGGAAGTCCAGATCAAGCCAAGCTGGTAAAGTGAGCAAAACAACACTATAGAAATTGGCTAAAAACAACAAAATTGATGATGAACCAACTTGATGCTGAGAATATACTAAACACCCTAAAAAACAAAAACTCCAAAAATCTATGGAATTTACTAAATTCAAATTTGCAACAACAAGATCGCCTTATTTCAGACGTTCTGGAAGAAGGGTGGATAGCGTATTTTACTCAGCTTTACAAGAAAAAGGAAGGAACAGTAAATACATTCTGTGATAAAACCAAAACGAAACGGAGTACCAATTGGTATCTCGAAGAAGTACTTCATCATATCAAAAATCTGAATGCATCCCGGGCCCCTGGCCTTGATGGCGTAAGTAATGCCCTCTTAAAACGCACTCCTGAAATATGAACAAATCTTTGTATCCAGATCTTTGAATTGATCTCAGAACGCAACATGATCCCCATGACATGGAAAGCTGCTATGCTTATCCCAATTTATAAACATGGAGATAGGAAATCAGCACCAATTACTGCCACATAGCTCTGCTTGATTCCTTGGGAAAAGTTTTTGCATCCCTTCTTTTGAAGAAATTAACAACAGGCTTTGTGAAGAACATCAGAACTAACATCAATCTATTGCTCTTGAACATTCTAAAACAGGAGGGGGCTTTATCCAATCAGATTCACACATTGAATGGGCTAAAGAAGGGCTGTCCCTTGGCGGCCTCCCTATTTTACCTGTATACAGCAGATATAGCTGATAACCAGCGATTCATGACAGCAAACCCACCAAAAGTGAATGCTACCCCTCTCCCATATATCATGTATGCAGACGATTTACTATTACTAGATCAAACCCAATGGGCCTGCAGAAAAGTTTAAGAAACCTAGAAGGCTTTGTCAAAGAAAACAACCTGAAGATTAATACACAGAAATCTAAAATCATGACCCTAAGTCACTCAAAGAAAGCCAACTTAAAGTCTATGCCCCTGTTTTTGGACAACATAAAACTTGACAATGTAAACACAATCAAATATTTGGGCATATGGGTTAATCATTCATAGGTCGAAAAAGACTGGGCGGTCCATCTATTCTCAAAGACTCTCTCATCGGCTCGACAAGGGCTAACGCTGAATAATAAATTCGGCACATTTTTTATGTTACCTGTGATTACTTTCTACAGGCAGAAGGTTGTAGAGATTCTCTCTTATGGGAGCAAGACCATGTTAAACATAGATCAAACAATATGGCAGAAGATTGAAGCGATCTTCTCGCTGACGATTCTAGCTCGGCCTCCGGCATATCCAATGCTGCGAACTCACTGTGAAGTAGCTATACAATCGCTTGAGTCCATAGTAAGATGGAAACATCTAGGCCTCTTCAGAAAGACAGTGATAGATGAGCATATATCAGCAATAGAGATCTTCCGTCAACAATCAAATTCCACATGTGATACAACTTTAAATGTGCGGGAAAATGCTCCCATGGCGATATTGCAGAGTGAAGACACATCTATAGAGCTGCTCAAACATCGCCCGCAACAGGCAAAAAAACGATTACAACAGAAAGACTGGATCCGCAAAATTCAAATCAAGACCCAATACCAGTTTGCACTCAATTGCGATATAGAGAGCGATAAATCAACCTCCTCACTATTTAAAGATGTTTCCATCACAAAACATTTGGGATACCTTCCTACGTCTACGCCTCAATTTGTTGCCCACAGGTGAAATTCTGGTCAAGACAAACCAGCTGCCATCGGACTTGGCCTAGTGTCGCTTCTGTCTCCATCCCGAAACAGTTGAATCTATATACCATATTGTAATGGAATGTATGGCTCTAACTGAGAAAAGAAAATGGTTTCAAAATATGTTTCCTCAACTAGGAACTGACTATGATGCGAGTAAAATATGGGCACAGATTTCACTAGGAAATAAGAAATCTTTAGTGTTTATGATTATTCACTTATGGAACAATATAATGCTCTAGTGGGCTAATATTATTATTTTTAAGAAACTAGCATTGATGTCTTACCAAGAAGCAAATATGAAGTTGAAAGAAATTGAATTAATCTTTTCATTTGAATGCTTCTTGCATTTATGATTTTGTAAAAACGAGATATAAAAGAAAGTTTTGTAATGAACTATTTCTTTTTAAATAAAAAATAAAAAAATGTATCAAAAATATGTAGCTTAAGTAACACAGTAAAATTATGTTCTTAACCTGAAAGGCAGACTATCTGTGGCCTACAACAAACAAAGCAGGCCCTCGGCGTATGATGAGAAGCCATGGACACTCGCAGAGGGATCTCTCCACCTGCTGTCACAGGCTGTCACAGGCTAAGATGAGAAGCCATGGACACTCGCAGAGGGATCTCTCCACCTGCTGTCACAGGCTGTCACAGGCTAAGATGAGAAGCCATTGACACTCTCAGAGGGATCTCTCTATCTGCTGTCACAGGCTGTCACAGGCTAAAATGAGAAGCCATGGACACTCGCAGAGGGATCTCTCCACCTGCTGTCACAGGCTGTCACAGGCTAAAATGAGAAGCCATTGACACTCACAGAGGGATCTCTCCACCTGCTGTCACATGCTGTCACAGGCTAAGATGAGAAGCCATTGACACTAGCAGAGGGATCTCTCCACCTGTTGTCACAGGCTGTCACAGGCTAAGATGAGAAGCCATTAACGCTCACAGAGGGATCTCTCCAACTGCTGTCACAGGCTATGATGAGAGGCCATGGACACTCGCAGAGGGATATCTCCACCTGCTGTCACAGGCTGTCACAGGCTAAAATGAGAAGCCATTGACACTCACAGAGGGATCTCTCCACCTGCTGTCACAGGCTGTCACAGGCTAAGATGAGAAGCCATTGACCCTCACAGAGGGATCTCTCCACCTGCTGTCACAGGCTATGATGAGACGCCATTGACACTCACAGAGGCATCTCTCCACCTGCTGTCACAGGCTGTCACAGGCTGTCACAGGCTATGATGAGAAGCCATGGACACTCGCAGAGGGATCTCTCCACCTGCTGTCACAGGCTGTCACAGGCTATGATGAGAAGCCATGGACACTCGCAGAGGGATCTCTCCACCTGCTGTCACAGGCTGTCACAGGCTAAAATGAGAAGCCATTGACACTCACAGAGGGATCTCTCCACCTGCTGTCACAGGCTATGATGAGACGCCATTGACACTCACAGAGGCATCTCTCCACCTGCTGTCACAGGCTGTCACAGGCTGTCACAGGCTATGATGAGAAGCCATGGACACTCGCAGAGGGATCTCTCCACCTGCTGTCACAGGCTGTCACAGGCTAAAATGAGAAGCCATGGACACTCACAGAGGGATCTCTCCACCTGCTGTCACAGGCTGTCACAGGCTAAGATGAGAAGCCATGGACACTCGCAGAGGGATCTCTCCACCTGCTGTCACAGGCTGTCACAGGCTAAAATGAGAAGCCATTGACACTCACAGAGGGATCTCTCCACCTGCTGTCACAGGCTGTCACAGGCTAAGATGAGAAGCCATTGACCCTCACAGAGGGATCTCTCCACCTGCTGTCACAGGCTATGATGAGACGCCATTGACACTCACAGAGGCATCTCTCCACCTGCTGTCACAGGCTGTCACAGGCTGTCACAGGCTATGATGAGAAGCCATGGACACTCGCAGAGGGATCTCTCCACCTGCTGTCACAGGCTGTCACAGGCTATGATGAGAAGCCATGGACACTCGCAGAGGGATCTCTCCACCTGCTGTCACAGGCTGTCACAGGCTAAAATGAGAAGCCATTGACACTCACAGAGGGATCTCTCCACCTGCTGTCACAGGCTATGATGAGACGCCATTGACACTCACAGAGGCATCTCTCCACCTGCTGTCACAGGCTGTCACAGGCTGTCACAGGCTATGATGAGAAGCCATGGACACTCGCAGAGGGATCTCTCCACCTGCTGTCACAGGCTGTCACAGGCTAAGATGAGAAGCCATGGACACTCGCAGAGGGATCTCTCCACCTGCTGTCACAGGCTGTCACAGGCTAAAATGAGAAGCCATTGACACTCACAGAGGGATCTCTCCACCTGCTGTCACAGGCTGTCACAGGCTAAGATGAGAAGCCATTGACCCTCACAGAGGGATCTCTCCACCTGCTGTCACAGGCTATGATGAGACGCCATTGACACTCACAGAGGCATCTCTCCACCTGCTGTCACAGGCTGTCACAGGCTGTCACAGGCTATGATGAGAAGCCATGGACACTCGCAGAGGGATCTCTCCACCTGCTGTCACAGGCTGTCACAGGCTATGATGAGAAGCCATGGACACTCGCAGAGGGATCTCTCCACCTGCTGTCACAGGCTGTCACAGGCTAAAATGAGAAGCCATTGACACTCACAGAGGGATCTCTCCACCTGCTGTCACAGGCTGTCACAGGCTAAGATGAGAAGCCATTAACGCTCACAGAGGGATCTCTCTACCTGCTGTCACAGGCTATGATGAGAAGCCATGGACACTCGCAGAGGGATCTCTCCACCTGCTGTCACAGGCTAAAATGAGAAGCCATTGACACTCACAGAGGGATCTCTCCACCTGCTGTCACAGGCTGTCACAGGCTAAAATGAGAAGCCATTGACACTCGCAGAGTGATTTCTCTATCTGCTGTCACAGGCTGTCACAGGCTAAGATGAGAAGCCATTGACACTCACAGAGGGATCTCTCCACCTGCTGTCACAGGCTATGATGAGACGCCATTGACACTCACAGAGGCATCTCTCCACCTGCTGTCACAGGCTAAGATGAGAAGCCATTGACACTCGCAGAGGAATCTCTCCACCTGCTGTCACAGGCTGTCACAGGCTAAAATGAGAAGCCATTGACACTCACAGAGGGATCTCTCCACCTGCTGTCACATGCTGTCACAGGCTAAAATGAGAAGCCATTGACACTCACAGAGGGATCTCTCCATCTGCTGTCACAGGCTGTCACAGGCTAAGATGAGAAGCCATTGACACTCACAGAGGGATCTCTCTACCTGCTGTCACAGGCTATGATGAGAAGCCATGGACACTCGCAGAGGGATCTCTCCACCTGCTGTCACAGGCTAAAATGAGAAGCCATTGACACTCACAGAGGGATCTCTCCACCTGCTGTCACAGGCTGTCACAGGCTAAAATGAGAAGCCATTGACACTCGCAGAGTGATTTCTCTATCTGCTGTCACAGGCTGTCACAGGCTAAGATGAGAAGCCATTGACACTCACAGAGGGATCTCTCCACCTGCTGTCACAGGCTATGATGAGACGCCATTGACACTCACAGAGGCATCTCTCCACCTGCTGTCACAGGCTAAGATGAGAAGCCATTGACACTCGCAGAGGAATCTCTCCACCTGCTGTCACAGGCTGTCACAGGCTAAAATGAGAAGCCATTGACACTCACAGAGGGATCTCTCCACCTGCTGTCACAGGCTGTCACAGGCTAAGATGAGAAGCCATTGACACTCACAGAGGGATCTCTCCACCTGCTGTCACAGGCTATGATGAGACGCCATTGACACTCACAGAGGGATCTCTCCAACTGCTGTCACAGGCTATGATGAGAAGCCATTGACACTCACAGAGGCATCTCTCCACCTGCTGTCACATGCTGTCACAGGCTAAGATGAGAAGCCATTAACGCTCACAGAGGGATCTCTCCAACTGCTGTCACAGGCTATGATGAGAAGCCATTGACACTCACAGAGGCATCTCTCCACCTGCTGTCACAGGCTGTCACAGGCTATGATGAGAAGCCATTGACTCTCGCAGAGGGATCCATCAACCTGCTGTCACAGGCTGTTACAGGTTTTGATGAGAAGCCATTGACACTCGCAGAGGGCTCCCTCTACCTGCTGTCACAGGCTATGATGAGAAGGCATTGACACTCGCAGAGTGATCTTTCTACCTGCTGTCACAGGCTATGATGAGAAGCCATTGACACAATCAGAGTGATCTGTCTACCTGCTGTCATAGGCTATGATGAGAAGCCATTGACACTCGCAGAGGGATCTCTCCACCTGCTGTCACAGGCTGTCACAGGCTAAGATGAGAAGCCATTGACCCTCACAGAGGGATCTCTCCACCTGCTGTCACAGGCTATGATGAGACGCCATTGACACTCACAGAGGCATCTCTCCACCTGCTGTCACAGGCTGTCACAGGCTGTCACAGGCTATGATGAGAAGCCATTGACACTCGCAGAGGGCTCCCTCTACCTGCTGTCACAGGCTGTCACAGGCTAAGATGAGAAGCCATTGACACTCACAGAGGGATCTCTCCACCTGCTGTCACATGCTGTCACAGGCTAAGATGAGAAGCCATTGACACTCACAGAGGGATCTCTCCACCTGCTGTCACATGCTGTCACAGGCTAAGATGAGAAGCCATTAACGCTCACAGAGGCATCTCTCCACCTGCTGTCACAGGCTATGATGAGAGGCCATTGACACTAGCAGAGGGATCTCTCCACCTGCTGTCACAGGCTATGATGAGAGGCCATTGACACTAGCAGAGGGATCTCTCCACCTGTTGTCACAGGCTGTCACAGGCTAGGATGAGAAGCCATTGACACTCGCAGAGGGATCTCTCCACCTGCTGTCACAGGCTGTCACAGGCTATGACGAGAAGCCATTGACACTCGCAGAGTGATCTCTCTATCTGCTGTCACAGGCTGTCACAGGCTATGATGAGAGGCTATTGACACTAGCAGAGGGATCTCTCCACCTGCTGTCACAGGCTATGATGAGAGGCCATTGACACTAGCAGAGGGATCTCTCCACCTGTTGTCACAGGCTGTCACAGGCTATGATGAGAAGCCATTGACACTCGCAGAGGGATCTCTCCACCTGCTGTCACAGGCTGTCACAGGCTATGACGAGAAGCCATTGACACTCGCAGAGTGATCTCTCTATCTGCTGTCACAGGCTGTCACAGGCTATGATGAGAGGCTATTGACACTAGCAGAGGGATCTCTCCACCTGCTGTCACAGGCTATGATGAGAAGCCATGGACACTCGCAGAGGGATCTCTCCACCTGCTGTCACAGGCTAAAATGAGAAGCCATTGACACTCACAGAGGGATCTCTCCACCTGCTGTCACAGGCTGTCACAGGCTAAGATGAGAAGCCATTAACACTCACAGAGGGATCTCTCCAACTGCTGTCACAGGCTATGATGAGAAGCCATTGACACTCACAGAGGCATCTCTCCACCTGCTGTCACAGGCTGTCACAGGCTATGATGAGAAGCCATTGACTCTCGCAGAGGGATCCATCAACCTGCTGTCACAGGCTGTTACAGGTTTTGATGAGAAGCCATTGACACTCGCAGAGGGCTCCCTCTACCTGCTGTCACAGGCTATGATGAGAAGGCATTGACACTCGCAGAGTGATCTTTCTACCTGCTGTCACAGGCTATGATGAGAAGCCATTGACACTTTCAGAGTGATCTGTCTACCTGCTGTCATAGGCTATGATGAGAAGCCATTGACACTCGCAGAGGGATCTCTCTACCTGCTGTCACAGGCTATGATGAGAAGCCATTGACACTCGCAGAGTGATCGGTTTAGCCGCTGTCACAGGCTATGATGAGAAGCCATTGACACTCGCAGAGGGATCTCTCCACCTGCTGTCACAGGCTGTCACAGGCAATGATGAGAAGCCATTGACACTCGCAGAGTGATCTCTCTATCTGCTGTCACAGGCTGTCACAGGCTATGATGAGAGGCTATTGACACTAGCAGAGGGATCTCTCCACCTGCTGTCACAGGCTATGATGAGAGGCCATTGACACTAGCAGAGGGATCTCTCCACCTGCTGTGACAGGCTGTCACAGGCTATGATGAGAAGCCATTGACACTCGCAGAGGGATCTCTCTACCTGCTGTCACAGGCTGTCACAGGCTATGATGAGAAGCCATTGACACTCGCAGAGGGATCTCTCCACCTGCTGTCACAGGCTGTCACAGGCTATGACGAGTGGCTATTGACACTAGCAGAGGGATCTCTCCACCTGCTGTCACAGGCTATGATGAGAGGCCATTGACACTAGCAGAGGGATCTCTCCACCTGTTGTCACAGGCTGTCACAGGCTATGATGAGAAGCCATTGACACTCGCAGAGGGATCTCTCCACCTGCTGTCACAGGCTGTCACAGGCTATGACGAGAAGCCATTGACACTCGCAGAGTGATCTCTCTATCTGCTGTCACAGGCTGTCACAGGCTATGATGAGAGGCTATTGACACTAGCAGAGGGATCTCTCCACCTGCTGTCACAGGCTATGATGAGAAGCCATGGACACTCGCAGAGGGATCTCTCCACCTGCTGTCACAGGCTAAAATGAGAAGCCATTGACACTCGCAGAGGGATCTCTCCACCTGCTGTCACAGGCTGTGACAGGCTATGACGAGAAGCCATTGACACTCGCAGAGTGATCTCTCTATCTGCTTTCACAGGCTGTCACAGGCTATGATGAGAGGCTATTGACACTAGCAGAGGGATCTCTCCACCTGCTGTCACAGGCTATGATGAGAGGCCATTGACACTAGCAGAGGGATCTCTTCACCTGTTGTCACAGGCTGTCACAGGCTATGATGAGAAGCCATTGACACTCGCAGAGGGATCCCTCTACCTGCTGTCACAGGCTGTCACAGGCTATGATGAGAAGCCATTGACACTCGCAGAGGGATCTCTCCACCTGCTGTCACAGGCTGTCACAGGCTATGTCTAGAAGCCATTGACACTCGCAGAGTGATCTCTCTATCTGCTGTCACAGGCTGTCACAGGCTATGATGAGAGGCTATTGACACTAGCAGAGGGATCTTTCCACCTGCTGTCACAGGCTATGATGAGAGGCCATTGACACTAGCAGAGGGATCTCTCCACCTGTTGTCACAGGCTGTCACAGGCTATGATGAGAAGCCATTGACACTCTCAGAGGGATCTCTCTATCTGCTGTCACAGGCTGTCACAGGCTATGATGAGAGGCTATTGACACTAGAAGAGGGATCTCTGCACCTGCTGTCACAGGCTATGATGAGAGGCCATTGACACTAGCAGAGGGATCTCTCCACCTGCTGTCACAGGCTAGGATGAGAAACCATTGACACTCGCAGAGGGATCTCTCTACCTGCTGTCACAGGCTATGATGAGAGGCCATTGACACTAGCAGAGGGATCTCTCCACCTGTTGTCACAGGCTGTCACAGGCTATGATGAGAAGCCATTGACACTCGCAGAGGGATCCCTCTACCTGCTGTCACAGGCTGTCACAGGCTATGATGAGAAGCCATTGACACTCGCAGAGGGATCTCTCCACCTGCTGTCACAGGCTGTCACAGGCTATGACTAGAAGCCATTGACACTCGCAGAGTGATCTCTCTATCTGCTGTCACAGGCTGTCACAGGCTATGATGAGAGGCTATTGACACTAGCATGGGGATCATTCCACCTGCTGTCACAGGCTATGATGAGAGGCCATTGACACTAGCAGAGGGATCTCTCCACCTGTTGTCACAGGCTGTCACAGGCTATGATGAGAAGCCATTGACACTCTCAGAGGGATCTCTCTATCTGCTGTCACAGGCTGTCACAGGCTATGATGAGAGGCTATTGACACTAGAAGAGGGATCTCTGCACCTGCTGTCACAGGCTATGACGAGAGGCCATTGACACTAGCAGAGGGATCTCTCCACCTGCTGTCACAGGCTGTCACAGGCTAGGATGAGAAGCCATTGACACTCGCAGAGGGATCTCTCTACCTGCTGTCACAGGCTATGATGAGAGGCCATTGACACTAGCAGAGGGATCTCTCCACCTGTTGTCACAGGCTGTCACAGGCTATGATGAGAGGCCATTGACACTAGCAGAGGGATCTCTCCACCTGTTGTCACAGGCTGTCACAGGCTATGATGAGAAGCCATTGACACTCTCAGAGGGATCTCTCTATCTGCTGTCACAGGCTGTCACAGGCTATGATGAGAGGCTATTGACACTAGAAGAGGGATCTCTGCACCTGCTGTCACAGGCTATGACGAGAGGCCATTGACACTAGCAGAGGGATCTCTCCACCTGCTGTCACAGGCTGTCACAGGCTAGGATGAGAAGCCATTGACACTCGCAGAGGGATCTCTCTACCTGCTGTCACAGGCTATGATGAGAGGCCATTGACACTAGCAGAGGGATCTCTCCACCTGTTGTCACAGGCTGTCACAGGCTATGATGAGAAGCCATTGACACTCGCAGAGGGATCTCTCTACCTGTTGTCACAGGCTATGATGAGAGGCCATTGACACTAGCAGAGGGATCTCTCCACCTGCTGTCACAGGCTGTCACAGGCTATGATGAGAAGCCATTGACACTCGCAGAGTGATCTCTCTATCTGCTGTCACAGGCTGTCACAGGCTATGACTAGAAGCCATTGACACTCGCAGAGTGATCTCTCTATCTGCTGTCACAGGCTGTCACAGGCTATGATGAGAGGCTATTGACACTAGCAGAGTGGTCTCTCCACCTGCTGTCACAGGCTATGATGAGAGGCCATTGACACTAGCAGAGGGATCTCTCCACCTGTTGTCACAGGCTGCCACAGGCTATGATGAGAAGCCATTGACACTCTCAGAGGGATCTCTCTATCTGCTGTCACAGGCTGTCACAGGCTATGATGAGAGGCTATTGACACTAGAAGAGGGATCTCTGCACCTGCTGTCACAGGCTATGATGAGAGGCCATTGACACTAGCAGAGGGATCTCTCCACCTGCTGTCACAGGCTGTCACAGGCTAGGATGAGAAGGCATTGACACTCGCAGAGGGATCTCTCTACCTGCTGTCACAGGCTATGATGAGAGGCCATTGACACTAGCAGAGGGATCTCTCCACCTGTTGTCACAGGCTGTCACAGGCTATGATGAGAGGCCATTGACACTAGCAGAGGGATCTCTCCACCTGTTGTCACAGGCTGTCACAGGCTATGATGAGAAGCCATTGACACTCTCAGAGGGATCTCTCTATCTGCTGTCACAGGCTGTCACAGGCTATGATGAGAGGCTATTGACACTAGAAGAGGGATCTCTGCACCTGCTGTCACAGGCTATGACGAGAGGCCATTGACACTAGCAGAGGGATCTCTCCACCTGCTGTCACAGGCTGTCACAGGCTAGGATGAGAAGCCATTGACACTCGCAGAGGGATCTCTCTACCTGCTGTCACAGGCTATGATGAGAGGCCATTGACACTAGCAGAGGGATCTCTCCACCTGTTGTCACAGGCTGTCACAGGCTATGATGAGAAGCCATTGACACTCGCAGAGGGATCTCTCTACCTGTTGTCACAGGCTATGATGAGAGGCCATTGACACTAGCAGAGGGATCTCTCCACCTGCTGTCACAGGCTGTCACAGGCTATGATGAGAAGCCATTGACACTCGCAGAGTGATCTCTCTATCTGCTGTCACAGGCTGTCACAGGCTATGACTAGAAGCCATTGACACTCGCAGAGTGATCTCTCTATCTGCTGTCACAGGCTGTCACAGGCTATGATGAGAGGCTATTGACACTAGCAGAGTGGTCTCTCCACCTGCTGTCACAGGCTATGATGAGAGGCCATTGACACTAGCAGAGGGATCTCTCCACCTGTTGTCACAGGCTGCCACAGGCTATGATGAGAAGCCATTGACACTCTCAGAGGGATCTCTCTATCTGCTGTCACAGGCTGTCACAGGCTATGATGAGAGGCTATTGACACTAGAAGAGGGATCTCTGCACCTGCTGTCACAGGCTATGATGAGAGGCCATTGACACTAGCAGAGGGATCTCTCCACCTGCTGTCACAGGCTGTCACAGGCTAGGATGAGAAGGCATTGACACTCGCAGAGGGATCTCTCTACCTGCTGTCACAGGCTATGATGAGAGGCCATTGACACTAGCAGAGGGATCTCTCCACCTGTTGTCACAGGCTGTCACAGGCTATGATGAGAAGCCATTGACACTCGCAGAGGGATCTCTCTACCTGTTGTCACAGGCTATGATGAGAGGCCATTGACACTAGCAGAGGGATCTCTCCACCTGCTGTCACAGGCTGTCACAGGCTATGATGAGAAGCCATTGACACTCGCAGAGTGATCTCTCTATCTGCTGTCACAGGCTGTCACAGGCTATGACTAGAAGCCATTGACACTCGCAGAGTGATCTCTCTATCTGCTGTCACAGGCTGTCACAGGCTATGATGAGAGGCTATTGACACTAGCAGAGTGGTCTCTCCACCTGCTGTCACAGGCTATGATGAGAGGCCATTGACACTAGCAGAGGGATCTCTCCACCTGTTGTCACAGGCTGCCACAGGCTATGATGAGAAGCCATTGACACTCTCAGAGGGATCTCTCTATCTGCTGTCACAGGCTGTCACAGGCTATGATGAGAGGCTATTGACACTAGAAGAGGGATCTCTGCACCTGCTGTCACAGGCTATGATGAGAGGCCATTGACACTAGCAGAGGGATCTCTCCACCTGCTGTCACAGGCTGTCACAGGCTAGGATGAGAAGGCATTGACACTCGCAGAGGGATCTCTCTACCTGCTGTCACAGGCTATGATGAGAGGCCATTGACACTAGCAGAGGGATCTCTCCACCTGTTGTCACAGGCTGTCACAGGCTATGATGAGAAGCCATTGACACTCGCAGAGGGATCTCTCTACCTGTTGTCACAGGCTATGATGAGAGGCCATTGACACTAGCAGAGGGATCTCTCCACCTGCTGTCACAGGCTGTCACAGGCTATGATGAGAAGCCATTGACACTCGCAGAGTGATCTCTCTGTCTGCTGTCACAGGCTGTCACAGGCTATGATGAGAAGCCATTGACACTCGCAGAGGATCTCTCTACCTGCTGTCGCAGGCTGTCGCCCGGGGAGCGGAGTTCCTTCATGAGTAGACGCTGCGTTCTTCAGTAGTGTTTGACAGCAGGTGGGATTTTCTCTGAAGATTTGGCAGTGCCCATCTCAAAGAGGGCGATCCTGCTTTGTCCTACAGGCAGCAAATAATCGCTGCGGGATGTGGCTGAAAACCCCAATAAAAGGTGAGCAACCCCCGAATGAATGGGCATATCAGTAATCCCTGCCCACTGCCCCACTTGGCTGCTGGCTGCTCACATGTCTACATGTTTGCTTCGAGTGCCAAATGCTGGAACGCCATTTAGGTAGCAACTATACCTACACCGACTTCAGCTTGTAGCAACAGATTATATCAGGTGTGTGAATGGTCATATTGCAGAATACACCTGAGGGCCATTGTGTACACAGTGAAGAGAGTTATGCTGGAAAGTCCTGGTCTTTATGGCCAAGGAAATGCAAAGCAAGGCTACAGCAACCCCCTCCTCGGAGCCATTGGCCTTGGAGACTCCATGCAAGATGCAGAGCCAAGCACCGCTGCAACCTCAGGATCCCCCGTGCAAGCCCTTGCAATCCTACAACCCAATAGATCCATGCAAAGCATTTCCATGTGCAAAAAGTAGAGTATCTTTGGCATTCGAGGAGCAACGCACAGACATGGCTACAGTCCGGTTACCCCCTGCTCTGGGCTGGCCTTAGCTCTGGCAGTGCCCGGGGCGAGTCAACAAAATGTGGCACCTGCCCTCTCCACCGGCAGCCCCACCCAGGTCACTGCCAGGGGTGGGAGGTTGGGTCAAATTTGGTTGAATCATCCCGGGCACTGCCAAAGCTAAATAACGCGCCGCCTCAAAACCAGCAGCTGCGCTCTATTTAAGTAAGTGTTTAACTCCCCGCCCCCCTGCAGGAGCAGGGAGTTACTCTCTTCAGTAGAGAGCGGCTCTCAAACCAGCAAGGGGCAGCCTTTGCGCTATGCTGGTTTGATTGCCACACACCTGCCGTGCCTTCAGCCACCATGAATGCTCTGGGGAGCCCTTGAAAGACTCCCCAGTATTGGCGTCGCAGGCGGGCTAATGTGGCGCCTTACGCAGTGGCCCCGGCCTAAAGCTGGTCCTGCCCCCGCTAGTTCTAGTCATAAAACGTAGAAAGCCATCCTTTCATGTAGATGAGTCCTGACAGCCTGCTGGCTCAGAAAGATGCCGAGTCCAGTGGGTTCCACCCTCATCGCACATCAATACGTATGTTGCATCAGGGGGCAACAAAGCCAACCTTGTGGCGATCTTCCCTTTGCATGGAGGGCCCTGTACTGAAAAATGTATTCATCTTCTCTCAGGGTGGTGACTGCAGATCTGGGGTGGCATGCTCTGTGGCACATGGCTTCTCTCAGTGTCAGGCCCTTGGGGACCCCAGCATCCTCTGCACTGTTCTGCAGCGAGTCTGACCTGCGACACACGAGATTCTACAACGGCTGCTTAAACTCTAATCAGAAATACACTTCCCATTGTAGCCACTTGGTGGCGACGGAAGGCTAGAAAAACATGAATTTCACAAAATTTCTGTAAAGAGGAGGGACTGACTTGAGCCGCCAGAGTCCTGCCTCACAACTCGTTTTGGGAGACAGTCGAGGGTCGGCCTTGGCTAGCAACGGCCCACTAAAAGCCCTAGTTACATGTCACAACTGAATCTAAATAGGCGCTGTGCACGTGCAGTCTCGTTGGGCTCGCTCCTGGGAGCTGTAGTCCCAGCACACGAGTTTTGAAACACGCTGATTCGCGGCACAGAGCTTTTTGCATCTTTTCTGTTCCCGAAGTTCTCCCGGCTGAAAGCACCAGTCCAGAATGACACTGAGAAAGCGGCTGCCAGGTCACCATGGGATAATATGCCCCTGAGGCAGCGCAGAGGAGTGAGGGTATGGTGGTGTGATGAAAGGCGACGGAGAGAAGTACCACAGCAAGAAGCTTCCTTGCAGGGGCAAGTCCTAGAAATTAAAGTGGGGGGCCTCATCAAAAAATGCATTGGTATGTGACGTCGCCAGAAATTAGCATACCAAGGTGAAATATGCACACTTAATTTTATTGGCTTGGCATAACCACCCAAATTGCACAGGACTAATGGCATTTGCCTTTCATAAAATAAACACACACAAAACCAAGAAAGGATATTTTCTTCAAATAGTATTTTTGAAAATGTTAAAAGGTGGGCATGTTTTAAACTCCAAGAACCAATACAAATGTTTTCCCTGGGATTTGCAATCCCAAAATGGGACATTTCACCTTTAGTTGTTTGTTATTTGTCATTCCTCTTTGCTTCTGCTTTCTCTGCTCCTCTTCCCCCGCTGAACTCCTGACTGAAACTGCACTGGTCACCTGGCTACCCTCTGATCTCGTGCCCAGATCCCCTCCCCCGCCAGCTGCACTCCTGGACTGCCTCCCGGGCAACTCCTACACTTGGGGCTGTTTCTGTATCCCTACAGTCAACACAAGCTCTTGACACTTGATGTCTGCACTTACCCCTGCACTTGACACTAGCTAGCTGCTTTCTTGTCTACTGTTTTTTTAAAATCTTATTTATTTTACTGTTGACCCAATGTTTTGCACTGCCCCGTACCCCCTCCGCACTACTCCCACACTTTCCCTTTACTCCCTCCTCTGTACTTGCACGATCTCAATGTCACCTGGCCCAGTAAGGTCGTTGTCTCTGTCTTCCCTCTGTTCCCCCTACCTTGCTGCGTCGCGCCTTGAAACACTTGTGTATAGGCGCGTTATAAATGCCATATCATATCATATCATAAATTATATAGTGCAGTGGTGAAGTGTCTGGCCTATAAACCTGATGGCTGTATAAATTCAAAGAGCACGTTCAATGTACCACATTTTAGCCGGGCGGGGGACTGAGTCTCTGAAAAAAGTGGGTGGACTCTGTCCCCCCATGTGTACCCTTGACTTGAGCCCTGCCTCCTTCTCTGCTTCCATTCTCCACACCCGGGAGGGATCTCAAACTTGTCTGCTTCCATTCCCAACACCCGGGAGGGATCTCAAACTGGCTGGCTGCACTGTAACCTCTCACAAGGAGTATCTCGGTGCAAGCATAGGTGCAGACTGGAAACATAACCCTCACACCCGCTGCTGCACCATCCATAGGCATGGCGCGTGAATAAAGCAGATGGCAGCATTTCTGCATCGTCGCCAGTGCAGCAGCAGGTTTCTGCAGCAATGGTGTCATCAGGAATCAAATTTTGGGGGGCACAGAGGGGGCCAAAGACAAAAGTAGGGGGGCCACAGACAAAAGTAGTGGGGCTGCCTATGAAAGGGAATGTGTGACGTCACAAGCACTCCTGCAGAAAAGCTTTGTGCACATCAACTACCAAACCCCACTGCACCTCCCCTCCCATCAGAATGTAGGCACAAAACCATTTAGTCACTAATGACCCATCATTCACAGTGTTGTGCGCCACATTCTGATTGGAGGAGCTTGACGGCAGAGGGAACTTAACAGCTCTTATATGTTGATTGCAGCCCTGTGTGTGTGCCATGCGGGTGAACACAGCACTGCAGACAGTGCAGAGTGAGTAGCCCAGCTGACGTAGGGGGGGCCCAAGGGATGCCCCAGGATTTCAGAGGAGGAGCCCATTCCTCCAGACCCTCCTAGAGACGCGACTGTGCTGTGGGCACTCAGAGTGCCGGGTATGAACTCTGCAGTCCAGGCAGGGGTCTCACTCACCATCAGGATGATCAAGTGGGATAGTCTGGCGGCGGCACATGCAGTTGTTTGACCGATACTTCGCAGCCACCTTGACCCTAAATGATACGCATTGTATCGCTGAGTAGCCTCTGGCTGATTTATTTCTTTTTTTTCTATCGCTGATAGGCCTGTGGCGAAAATGCCTGCACCTTCCCACTCGCTCCACGCTATGGCGCCTGAAGTGACTGATGTGCAAGACATTCTGCATCCACTAGGGGCAGCAGACAGCATATCATGCTTTGCAAAACTGTCCTGCTACAGGATATACAGTACTCTTATGCATCCATGACCGGAGATGCGTGTGTGCTGCTGCACATGTGTACTGTAGAACACACATTGTCCAATGGGGCATTGGTCCCAGTTCTTTCTCCCCATTCAGTGTACAGTACGGTACCTCTTTTCAATTTCATTGTAACAATCACTGACCAAGCACCCGCTACACCACGAGGTGGATCATTCATTAGCAAGGTGGACATGGAATAGCGACCACAATTAAAACTCTTGATGACACCAACTGTCAGCAGGCTCCATTTATATATTTATTTGCTGCATCTTGTGGGATGAAGGATAGGAAATGTAAAATTCTACTGCTCTCACCCTTGTGAAATGGAAATGTTTGTTAGCTTCCCCTTGTGCTTTTCGAAGTCCTTGAAATTGGAGTTTCTTAAATCGAATTGTATTTTGTCATGTGCAGCACAGAGCTGCCAACACTAAGGGTGCCTTATAGCCAGGGACACCTCCTTGGGCTAATTCAGTGTGGTGTGAACGGGTGGCAATACCGTTCAGCCCACTATGGACAAGGACACATTCACGGTAGGCCGCCTTTAGCAAGTGTGGCCTCTCGTAACCAGTGGACCCAGATGCAGACAGGAGAAAAACACCAACCTGGGTGTAACCACATATCTTTCCCCCCTGGAAGTACACTAGAACATTGGGTGAGTGTTAGCAATAAAAGTCAGTGGAATTTTATTGCACAAATTATGGTCGTAACACACATAATCATAATTACAGTAGCCATAATAGGCTGTACTTTTGGGCACCGGGTCCTGAGGTTGCGTCCTCTGGCCCGTGCCACCTTCCTGGTCCCACAACAGTGTGGCTACCGTACAGTGTCCTGTCTTCTTTCTCTTTCTTTTCTCCCTGTTTCTAGAGTGGAAGGGTTCTGGGAAAAAGAAGAGCAGAGTCCCAAGCTGGTTTCTGCCTTTCTGCTGCGACAGCAGCTCCTTATATTGGACCCAGGGGCTGGCCCTGGGTCTTTGTTGTGCCTTTGTGAAGGACTGTGTTGCCAGCCCCCCAGCCGGCTGGTGCCAACGGCATGCCACACCCCGAGGTGCTTTCTCTGGTGGTCCGTGCCTATTTCCTGCCTCTCCTGACTCAGGTGCTTAGCACCCCCTTGGGAAGACGGGCAGGTGTTATTTCCACCTTGCCCTTCATTCTTCCTGTTTGGTCTGGCGTTGTTGTGTCTCCCCTTAGGGGGGACGGGGCTCAAGTCGAGGGTACACGCGGGGGGACCGAGTCCACCCACTTTTTTCAGAGGGTGGACTCAGTCCCCCCCAGCTAAAATGATAAACAGTAAATGTCCTCTTTGAATGTATGCATTAAAGATGGCCACGGGAACTCGAACCACAGTGGTCAGGTTTGCAGGCCGGACACTTCACCACTGCACTATATAACCTGATGAAAAATAACAAACAACTAAAGGTGAAATGTCCCATTTCGGTGCTGCAAGTCCCAGGGAAAACATTTGTGTTGGTTCTTGGAGTTTAAAACATGCACACCTTTTAACGTTTTCAAAAACACTATTAGAAGAAAAAATCCTCTCTGGGCTTTGTGTGTGTGTTATTTTTATGAAAGGCAAATGACATTCGTCCTGTGCAATTTGGGTGGTTATACAAAGCAAATGTAATGAAATGTTCATATTTCACCTTGATATGCTAATTTCTGGTGACGTCACATCCCATTGCATTTGTTGACGTGTCCCCCCACTTTAATTTTTAGAACTTGACCCTTGGGGGACATAAAAGAGAGACATGGGGAGAAGGGGAGCAGCCCTGTGCAGTGTTCTTGTGCTCGGGCTGCCCCGCCCTCTCCCCAACCTGTCAGCCATGGGGCACAGGTTACCTGCCCCCGCCTGGTACCCTTGCGGCACCGGCCATGATCAGCATTCACCAAATGCGGGCTGAGCGGGAAGGGGTCCATGTGCAGCGGTGGTGGAGGCAGTGGACGTAGGCTGAAGCTGGGCAGAGAGCGGGAGGGTGGTCGTTTTGGGAGGGAGGAGGTGCAGTGAGAGTGGCCGGCCCTGGTGGGAGGCCGGATGTGGTGTTGGTGTCCTCTGCATGAGAGGATGAAGTTCGGTGGGGCAGTGAGCCTTGAGGGGCAGCTGCGGTGTTCCTCGCACGAGAGACGGTGTAGTGGGGAGAGCGGGCACAGTGAGGAGTTTTCCCCAGAGCGGCGAAGCTGAGCTCGGCAAGTGGCGTTTCAGCAAAAAACACATTGATCCGGCAACTCATCACTCAGGCGGATTCAAACTCGGAGCGACAGGATTACCTGTTAATGAGGCCTTTAATGAAGGCACTGCACGTAAATGGTTCATTTGTTTTTATATGGCGCTGAATCCAGCGAGGATTCAGACGGTTCCTTCATTCTCATGCGCCCGGTGGCCCTCAAGGCGATGAGGAAGCAGCTTTGCAGCCCGAGCCTGGGATTAAGCTTGCCACTGGAGTTATCTCCTGCGCACGCAATGCCTTGGAGTAATAATGGAAAACAGCAAAGTGAGCTTTCCTGGAGGTGTAGAATACAATACAATACCATACAAAATCCAACAGCTGTGTGGTAGAGAATGCCCCTCCATCAGGGGTGTTTCTAGGTCTGTAAAAGATCCGGGGCTACGCTAAAGTCGGGACTGTCGGGACTCAGGGCTCGCTAGCCTTTTGGTTGTAACCCCTGAGCTTCTATTCAGGGCTACAACCAAAATACCCGGGGCTAACGCCCCCTCAGCTACCCCCCTAGCAACGCCTCTACCCTCCATTCCCTCATACCCCCTTTCTTCGTTGGCGTCCCTGCCTTTCAGTCGCAGCATACATATTATTCAAATGCGCAGTCCTTGTCGCAACACGGTTTCTTATGTTCTTTCATTTCCCGTTATCAACCAAAACTCAACCTTAAGTCTTCTAATGCCTTTCTACTCAGCGTTTCCCGTTTCCATCTCTCCTCCACTGGAGGCTGATCCTTCGCAGTGGGTAGGTGCCCGGTCTTGGAGTTCACTTCTCTGCGCTCTTCATCCTAATTCTAATGTATTCATTTTCATAAAGCATTTAAACCTCGCTATTCTGTTGGATGTAAGATTGTCGCGGCGCATTCTCTAATACACCTCCATGTTCTGTTTTGCCATCTGGCCAGTGCTTTAGTACCCTGGGGTCCTTAGCGCTTTACAAAAGGCAGTTAACATAACAAAACATAAAATAACATGCTTTGCTGTGTAATCCATGCCAGATATGCACGCGCAGTGCATGTTATGCCATGCTATTAACGCGTGCTGTGACATATAGTCACTTTTCTTTGCTCTTTGTTGTAATACAAATGTATTCTTCTTTATAAAGCATGTAAAGACCTTGCTCTTCTTTTAAATGTTCATTTCTCATGATGCATACTGTGAGACATCTTGATGCAGTGTTTTACCATCGCCTCACTCTCCAGCACTCTAATAGGATCCTCAGCCCTTTAGAAAAGACAGTTCACATAACATAACATGCTTGCACATGTAGTCTCTGCCAGATATGTGACAACAATGGGTGTTGTGCTCTTAAAACCAGGCCTGCTGGGACATGTAGTCACATTTCTACGCTCATCATTTTAATTCTGATTTATTCGTTTTTATAAAGCATTTAAAGACTTTGCTATTCTGTTAGATGTACATTTCTCACAATGTACAATGTGAGGGGTCAGAAATGCAGGACAGACACAAAGGTAAAGTGTTCTCAAAGTTTGCCATTTATTCAAAGCAAAAAGGGTTCTGATACCTCACTTTCCCTAACCTAACAGAGAGGCCTCTGCATAGCAAACTAAAACTAAAGAAAACCAACCTAGTGTCCAAAATCCTCTGGCCCTCACACTAATACATACTAATTATACAAGAAAATATGACTGACTTTTTATTCAACAAAACCGTTTTGCAATTCAAACTTAAATGTGTCTTGGAAGCACTCTTGTGACCTGGGTTGTATTCCCTTCCCCTGTTCCAACTAAGTTCTGTTCAGAGAAATAGAAAAGTATTTTCCAACCACAGAGTCTTTCTTGAAGAAATAACAAATGTCCTTTTTACTACAACTGGCTGATAGTTCAAACAACACATTTGTCTTCCACAATATCTTTTTTCAAGGATGCTTCACTTTCTCTCAACACATAAGGTCAAAGATGCTTGGCTTTCTTCCAAAACACAAGTTAAAAAACCTAACTGCAATTGTTATCCTACAAAACATCTTCTTGTCAAAATAGCACGTTATTCTTTCTCAGTACTTCTTCTTGAAAATGACATTCTTTTGTCAGGATATCAAATAACAACTTGCTTCATCGATGCTATGATTTGTCAACATTGAATAAAGCATGTGAGTTATTTTCTTTCAACAAAGGTTCTATCTGCACTCTTTCTGGCATAAGGTTTCAAATCACCAACTTCTTTCCTGGTACACTCGCCTGCTAGGACTAACTACTGTAAGCCAATTCCCAGTATACTCGCCTGCCAGGATGAAAACTCCTACCACTAACTTCAAGCTTGTTGGTTTGATTCCAGTATTCTCTACACCAGTCTTCTGATGTGGTTTCACAACTACATGACTGCTGACAATGTGAGATACAAGCTCTGCCAAAACGATATCTCTTAAAAGGGAACTTAGGCGTGGTTGTATTATTAAGGGTCTCTCACAACCTCTTGGCTGTTGGTAATGCTGCATAAGAACGTTTCCCAGGGGTTGCCTTGATTTGCTAGGCCTGTAGTTTCTTGGTGATAGGCAATAATGGTTAGAGACTTCCCCCCCTGGGAATTTGCTCAAATTCTCACGACAGCCTCTTAGCTGTCGGCAATGCTGGTTACAACCTTCCCTCTCTATGTTTGGCCAAAGACTTTCTTCTTTGCCACTTATCATTGTTTATTTTCATTAGTTGATATTCTTTAAATACAGATTCTTTAAGTATTTGATATTCAAAAACATTAAGTTGTGACAGCTATCTTTCACAGAGCACACCGGTTTCAGCACTTACTCTGTGAACACTCACCAGCTCTTTTCGGCAGCTCCTTCCATCTGTCAGGTCTTATGGTTGTGCTTTGAACGTCACTCTGTCCCTTCTCCCACCTCAGCGAGCCTCAGTTAAGTTGTGTGGAGGTCTCCAGAAGCAATAGAGTCTCTGTTGATCTTCTATGCCTTCTCCAGTCTGCTTTACATTGCTTCGTTAATGCGTCATAGCTGGGCTTTTCCTTAGCACACCATCTTCCACTGTGCGTACTCTAGAGTTCCTCTGATTTTCACCCATTGGGGTGACTTCTGTTGGCGGGCTTCACTACTTGGTTGCACCTGCACCATGGAAGGCTTGAGCAAGCTTTGCTATGCCTCCTGCACGGATCTAAGCAGCTTGTTCATCTGCGTCAACTTCATTACAACACAAACACTTCCATTTCAGCTGGGTCTTATCATGGGGTTTAAACATCCCACATAGGTGCTCTAATTGGCAATGGATACTCACACTTTTAAGTCCCCATTGCCTTTGAGCGCCTCTTCTTCGTCCCAGTACTTTTGGCATTATGGGAACTGGAGTTCTTAAGAGAATGAGTTATATAAACTTGTTCTCTTTTATCTTCAATTAAATTAGATTGCTCTACAGATTGAGAGTTACCAAACAAAGAAAGTGGGGGGAGGGGAGTCTGGATAAAGAGTCTGCAGTTTCACATTTGGGGGAGAGGTTCTATGTAGGATAGAATCACAAAATTAAAATGGTTTTCTCTTTAATTCCTGAGCCTCTAAAATACCAAGTTGATTCGGTTTAACTGGTTCTTTATAACTGGTTTCTGGAAGCTTGATGTTAGAGGGATTGGAGCATTGATAATATGCCATTAAATATCTGGGAATGATTACCTCTTCATCTGTCCATCACACTTATATACACAATAAATCAATAAGGAAATATATACGGCAGTTTAACAACAACAAATATAACAGTATAAGTCACACCACGATAGCTGCTTCTTCGGTTAACCTGGGCGAGCTCCCCTTCCCCAGATCCAAACAGGTCTTTCTTTAACTGTTCAAAAAGGATAAGGAAATCCTGTATCATCACAAAAAGTTTCACTTCAGTTCTCTTTCTAATCCAACTTGACAACACAAAGTTCCAACTAGGATTCCAAGGATGATTCAAAATTGTTTAACAAAGCTTTCCTCTTTCCACTTGTAGTCAAGGTCTTGAGACAGCTTCTTGTCATCAACAATGAATATTTAAGAGTTTCATTAACTTCAAAACAAATGTCTTTGTTAGGATATTTTGGCACCACTTCGTCATAGGTTTTACCCACTACGGTACTTTAGAAATGCGCACCTGGTTTACACTCATACCAGGCTTACCACCTCTATAACACTCTGCTCCAGTGTACTCCTGTCAGAACAGAACCAATGGTTACAAATGCTCCTGGTCTAGTATACTTTCCTGCCAGCCAAAATAAACAACTGCAGTTCTCTGTTCGGGTATACTCTTCTGCCCAAAACAGAGCCAATTGGCACAACGTTCTAGGCCCACCTAAGACCTCTAACTATTTCTCTGGTAAGGGTTAACTCATAGGTTTCTTAACAATGTCTTCTGCTTCACACAATTAGGTTTAGGATCTTCTTCAAGTGATACAAGAATCACACTGGTGCTATGTATTATACCTGAGGTTTGCCACACACAAGGCAGGCAACGTCTCCTTCCTCCTGAACCTCTTTTTATCAAAGGGCAGCCCTCCTGCCAATCTTGTTCCACCATTGTATTATCAACCAAATGATGATAATAACTCTCTCTTCTTCACACTTCTTTGGGTGTGGCAATGTGTGTTGACAACATTCTCTACACTTGGGCAATATCATTCACACAGAATGTTAGGCTCAGTTATCTACTTTCAGCTTAGACAACCCTGGTTGTTTATCACTTGCCTTAATGTGTCCCCATTTTGGCTTTGGCAATAGTGGTTTGTGTTCCCCTCCGAGATACTGCCCCTTTGTGTGATCTGTTGTTATAATTGCTGAAAGGAAGCGCCCCCAATTTCAGCACGATCCTCCCCGCAATGAGAGACAATAAGAGACTCTCCCGTAATGGGAATAAGGCCAAGACAGAGTGCGGGTGAGCGTAAGTGGGAGTTTATCCAAAGAATAGGGCGTGCAAAGAACTCTGCAACCTCCGAGAGCGCTCTGTCTGACAATCGCAAAGACAGGCGTATTTCTAATACAAAAAACGTCATCAGAACCTACACGCTATAGGGGGCACAAGTTAATTGGGATTGGGTGGCGTCGACTAACTATAGGTGTTGCTGCAGCGTGGTTGGTCTTGGCGTGAGGACGTCACTGGTCAGCCTCGTGGGTTGGGTTGGGCCTGGCAGGCCAGCTTGAGGTCATCCGAGCGGTGTTGGTATGCTGGGGCAGCCTGTGACAAAGATGAATACCTTTCCTGACTCGTTTGCCCTAGGCCATGCACACTGCAGTTATTCAAGAAACGACATTTAAGTTCATCAATAAATCGCTCAGCAGTTTATCTTATAAAATAAATGCAACACATGAGGAATGCACCTCGTGAGAGGTCTGGTGGTTGTCGGTTGGGGTGAGATTTACCTGTGTCCTATTGACCGGTATTTTAGGTCGAGGGGCTGGGCTCTGGGGCCTGAGCCGAATGATACATGCCTGTCTGCTGCGTTAGAAGTTATTATATAAATGGGTCTCTGTGTCTTGTCCCAGCGTTGGGGGTCGTCTTTGCACGGGGTCATGATTCTTGGGGTGGTCTAGGGGGATTGTGGGATTTACGAGAGGGTGCTGGTAGATCTGTGGATTCAAACGTGGGTTTATTACCGTGCTGTAAATAACACAGGTGGCGGGCTGTGGCCTTGGGTGCGGTACCGGGGCCTCTGACTCTCTGAAGCGGCTCCAGCTTGGTTGGGGGAGGTGAGGGAGCGCGGCACATGCCTTAGCTTCTTCATCTGGCAGGCTTCGTAGGGTGGGAGGGAGAATGGCCTTGCATATATTCACAAAGGTTTTTTCCTCGTGCGTTGCTGACTTTTGAATGCAGAACTTTTATAATGTTTTGCCTTATTTTGATCTTATTTAAACACACATCTATATTTCAATTTCGTTACACATTTCTTTAATACAGTCGGTCCGAGTACCTTTTCATTACATGGTATTATATCTACTACAGTGTTTAAGTATTTATATACATTCGACGGTACATGAGGTAGAACTATATTATGGACCACAGAGATTGACGGTTGCCACTATGGGTGACTTAAGAAGACATATAGGGGTTCATGTGTCTACATATGACTTAAAGACACTTTCTCTGTGATCTAGCAGCATTAGTACAGTCACAATGTGAAGTCATATAAACATTTCACTTTTATGGCTAATTCATAGTTTGCAGATTCTGTTTAAGAAGAGTCGTTCACTAATACCACTACTTGAATTCATTTCTGCGTCGCCCTGGCCTTGCGGACCAGGTCACACGGGGTGCAGTATTACATTGTGGATAACAGACTGTTACAGTGTTAATATCTGGTGTTAGCTCGTACCCAACTTTCTCATGGGAACGCGCTCGCAGCGGAGCTGCCATGGTGCTGCGGCGGCAGAGATGCATGAAAGGCCCTCCAAAGGTGGGGGCCGCGCTACAGTGCGCTGAACTCACGCCATCTTTGCTAGACAAGATGGCTTCTAGGCCTAACTGAATTTTGGTATATGCAGGGAACGGATACGTGTGGGCAATGTCGTCGGCGGGTGAACCCTCCTCCACCTGGGCCCGGGTGGCATGAGGGGACGCCCACCGAGTCATGGTCCTCACCTGGGGAGAAGGCTGCAGGTGAGGAGGGCCTCGCGGCCAGTCCTCCCCTACATTTCCCCCCTTTCGTTACTAAAGTAACGAATTCTTTAGCTCTTCCAATCTTCTACATTCTTGTTCCCCTATCACTGCGTCATCCCATGCAGGTGTTCCTTTTCTAGGCATCCATGCCCTACATACCCCCCTCAAGCTCTCACCTCTTCTAGCATACTCGTCTGGTGTACATGTTAAATATATACAGTCACCAGTTTCTTCCAAGTCTACCCAGACCTCCTCATACCATTCCAGTTCCACCTCTCGGGGTTCTTTGATAGTGGTGTGCCATAGTTTGTCTACTATGTACTTATCACGGTACATAGGCACTAACTGGTACCTGGGAGTGTTATCTGTTCCTGTCTGTACATGTATTTCTTGTGTCGCCCTAATTGTACCACCAGAGTTGCCCATTGTCACCATCATCATTGCACCGTTAGGGACTGCGTTAGCACAACATCGGAGGCCCACCTGGCACAGGCAGAACACCACGAGGAGGAACACCACAACTGGTATCAAGAACTTCATTGCCATTCCAAGCCATGAGGGAACCCAGGAGAAGATATTGTCGAACCATGAGCTATCTTTAGCCCCACCTTCCATCTTCATCTTCTCTCCCAGGTTATGTACTGCTTCAATGACGTGGGACAGGGATCCATTTTCTGCGTCTTCAGAAGGTACGAACGTGCAGCAGGCACTTCCTATTTTTCGGCAAACACCTCCGTCCATCGCTGTTAACAGGTCCAGAACATACCTGTTCTGCATGGTCATCAGTCGCAGAGCTCGTAGTTCCACCTTTATTATGTTGAACCCTTCTTCAGTGTCATTGGCCAGCTGAATCAGTTCCCACCGTGTGATCTGGAGCCATTTTGCATTTGCTCTTGCTTGGACACTTGAAACTAGTGAGGCAAAAAATGTTTCCACGGAGCTGAACAGGCGATACCTGTCTGGGATCTGTGCCAATAAATCGGATGATGCTTGTGATATGTAGTTCGATGCTCGCTTGTTCCGTGATAGCTCCTCTTCCTTCCCTCCGGAGGACAGGACATAGAGGTGCGCTTTTGCAGTGGGAGAAGTCGCACCTTGGTTCACGTTTCCTTGCGTCCTTTTATTTTCATCGACGTGACTTTCTGGAATAACCATTAGGGCCGAGTGCAAAGTGGCCATTGAGCAGCTGCCACTCCATGCCTGGGGAAGGTGCAAGTAAGCCTGATTCCCGCATACCCAGTATGTGTCCATTAGCGCTGCTGTTCCTTTTTTCATGTCTGGGATGGTGAGAGTTTTGTTACAGTTTTTATTCGTTCCCATTGCCACTTTTCCTTCTCCCTTGAAACATAGTTCGTTTTTTATTTCACTTTGTAGCTTGAAGGGTTTCTCCATCGCTGTTACCCATGTTAGTTTAGAGATGTGTTCTTTCCATATTGGTGTGCACGTTTTTTCCATCCACCGCAGCTTGTCTGGTTGGACACCTCTCAGTGCTTCCGCTTTGCACAGTACTTCTTCATCTTTCCATCTGTTTTCGGAAAACAGTGTCCCTTGTATTGCAAAAAAGGGTTCTTTAAGACAGACCACTCCAGACGCTTTTGGATAGCACGTTTTGTCGTTCTGTATCATTTTGAAAGAGACATCGTGTGCTTGGAAGGTGTTCTTTATTCTACACAGTGTGAGATGAAGGAGACATTGGGCATCCACAATGGGCAATTCTCTTGGCAACAACACTTTGGGTGTGCCTGATGCATGGGGGATGAGCGAACAGACATAACAGCTTTCATTGGTTGTCTGTTTAGCTGTTGCACTCATATCTGCATACCATTTATTTGCTTGGTGGGGGTGTCGTGGGTCTTCCATCTTGTCTAAGCCTAACCCATAATACTCATCATACCCCCTCCTACTTGTCTCTCTTCTTCGCCTACTTTTCTCCCTCCTCCTATACCTTTTAGTTTCGATAGGTGAAAAAATAGGCCCCCCCTTCCTCCTTCCCACCCCCCTTTTTTCAATTCCTCATATAGGAACTTGTGTTCTGTCATCGTAATTACTTTTTCATTTTCCTCAATAAACAACAAATCACTGTTTTGTATCGGGGCGGGAAGGGTAGTGGGGCTGTTATATATTTCAGGTAGGGACATTGTGTCATTTTCCATTTCTTTTTGGAAATTTCTTGATTGTGACAGGACAGCAGTGGGTGTTGCAGTATAGTAACCCCATACAAAGTGTGATCCATCCCAGACCAAAAAATCACCTTCTTTAATATTCATACTTGTAGTTGAATTCGTCCCAGGGGCCAGGGTGATGTTACTCCCCCCTCCCCCCTCGTTCATCTCGATAGAGATGAACGCTATGAACCAATATGTCACCATGCAAAATATTGATATGAAGAACACAATAACACACATTGATAAACCACATTCGTATGAATATGTAAATCTATCTACTAACATTTCTCTAAATCTAACAAATCTATTAGTTGCAGGCTGCCCATTGGATGCCATGGTAAATCCTGTTTGAAACACAAAAGTGCATTAAGTACAAGCATGTAAACATTTCTAACGTTGTGACGTTGTTTCGACAAAGTATGGGAGTGGGTGGGGGAGGGGGTGTGTCCACAGACAAGGTAATTTTACAATCATTACTATCCGTACATTATTTCATATATAAAAAAGGAAAGTGAAAAAAAAAAAAAACTTCTCCAAAACCAAAAAACCCACAAAAACCTTCAAAAGTTGTAAAAAGTATATATATATATACATATTTATTTTAGTACACTTGTCATGCGCCAGTCGCGTTCAATGTTCATCACTTAATGCACACAAAATTCCCATCATTCATTCTGCACAACTCCATTGTCCGCTGTTGCCTGTGCCTCGTCCTGTACCTCACCTTCCACGGCGCTATACGCCCTGCGTACATCTGTCAAATGCACCCAATATCTCAGGCCCTTCACCTTTACCGCCGTGGGCGTGCAAAACACTACCTCATAAGGGCCATGGAAACGTGGTGCATTCCACCTTCTCACAAAACTTCTGACATATATGTAGTCGCCTGGCATCAGCTGTGACTGTTTGTCCGGCTGTGTTACTGCTTCTGTTGCATTTCCTTCCTCTCTTGTGAAGGGCGGGGCAAGTTGTTTTGCAATTACGCGCGCTGCTTGTGCTAATTTTTTCAAGTAGTCGGTAAACTCCTCACCTAATACCGCAGCGCTTCTGTGTGCATCAGAACATTCACGGAGAGGCGAATGTGTTGTGTGCATTCTCCTTCCCGTGACGATCTCATGTGGGGATAAATGATGGTCTTTGCTTGGCTGATTGCGCAATTCGAACAGGGCCAGAGGTAGGCAGTACATCCAGGTCTTTTTTAGGGAAAAACATAGTTTTGACAACCTGCTTTTCAGCAGGCCGTTCATCTTTTCCACTACGCCATTACTTTGAGGATGATAAATTGAACATAATTTGTGTTTTATTCCCAATAATGTAGTCACTTCCTTGAACAGTTCATTAACGAAATGAGTGCCGTTGTCTGAGCGAATCACGTCGCAAATTCCCCAGCGCGGGAATACTTCCCTCACTAAGAACTTTGCGGCGCTTTTCGCGTCAGGACGTGCACAGGGGCCCGCTTCCACCCACCTTGAGAAGGGACATACGACCACAATCATGTAACGAGCCCCATTGCACCTTTCTCCCATATCTACATAATCGATGTGGAGCTCTCTAAATGGGCCATTGGGTTTTGGTATTGTACCTCTCAGTGTGCGTAATGTCATTCCTGAGTTGTAAATTTGACATGTCGTGCATTCCAATGCCAGCCTAGTGATGTGTTCCTGGAGGCAAGGTGCAAACCAATCCTCTTGTATCTCTGCCACTATGTGTTGCTTAGCATTATGTGCAGGGAAGTGTAGTTGTTGAAAGGCTATTTCTAACAACGTAACTGGCATCACTGCTTTTCCTGAACTCTCTTGTCGCCACAATAAGTCTGTTGGTGATTTGCTGCATCCTCTCTTAGTCCATAGCAATTTTTCTTCTGCACTAGCTCCCTCTTGCAGCTCTAGTATTTCTTGTGTGAGCATCATGTTATATCCTGTGGGGACCTCTTGGCTTACTGTGTGGTGCAACATGTACTCCCCTACCTCACCTTTCTGAAAGTATGAAGCTTCTTTGGCGGCGGCGTCTGCTGCCGCGTTTCCCAAAGATACAAGATCTGTGTTTGTAGTATGGGCTTGGCATTTCACAATTGCCACTGCCGTGGGGTCTTGCAGTGCCTCAATCAATTCTTTTAACAATTCTGCGTGTTGGACAGGTGTTCCATCTGCTCGTCGAAACCCTCTCCGCCCCCACCGTGCCAGCCCTCCGTGTACTGTGGTCGTCATGTATGCTGAGTCTGTGTATATTGTTACTGCGCACCCCTTAGCTGCATGCAATGCTTTTATTAGTGCTATTAGTTCTGCTGCTTGGGCTGAATAGTGTGATGGGAGGCGGTATTGCACTAGTGTCTCATATTCACCTTCCTCTAATCGTACCACTGCCATACCCACATGTTTCTCTCCTGTCTCCATGTCAATTGAGGCCGACCCGTCCACGAAGTACACCTCTCCCTCGTTCAGGGCATTCTCAAAAACCACCTGATCCTGACCCTCGTCACCGGTGTATGTTGCACAGTTGTGGTTCTGCATGTCTTCTATTGTGCACGCCTCCGTGATGAATGTGGCTGGGTTTACAGTTTTACATCTTACTATATGGATGTTTGCACTGGACAATATTATCTCATATGCTGTGGCGCGTTGTGTTGTTAATGTGCTTTTTGATCGCTCTAATATTGCAAATAGTGAGTGTTCCACAAACAGTGTTACTGGACAGCCCATTACTATTGTGGCACTTTTTTCAATGGCGAACGCGGCAGCAGCGAGAGATTGCTCGCACGCGAAATGTCCTTGCATTACTGCGTCCAGAGTGCCGCTATAGTAAGCCAGTGGCTTGTGACCCAACGATGTCTTTTGTGTCAGCACTGCGGTCATCAGTGTTCCCTTGCAGTGTGAAAATAAGAAGAATTCGCGTCCATAATCTGGGTTTGCCAGAACTGGAGCGCTTGATATTAGCTCCTTCAGTGAGTTAAATGATGTGTTCATTTCTCCTGTCCATTCTATGTGTCTGTTTTCCTGTTGTGCTTCTTTAAGTGCCTGTAACAAGGGCCTTGTATATGCTGCGTAGTCTAATATCCAAGCTCGGCAGTAGTTGCACATGCCCAGGAATTTTTGCATCTCTTTTACTGTTTTGGGCTCTCCAACGGCTCTAATTGCCTCTGCTCTGTCTGGTATGATCCGTTTTCCATCCTTTGATATTAGCTGTCCCAAGTATAGGACCTCTGTTAGGCAGTATTGTAACTTACCCTTATCCACCTTGTACCCCTTGTTGGCCAGTAATGTCAGGAGTGTTATTGAATCCTTTCTACACTCTTCCTCGCTCTGTGCACAAACCAATAAATCGTCAACGTACTGAATCACCGTACTTTCTACAGATAGGTTCCCTAGATCCTCATGTAATATCCTGTTGAATATGCTTGGGCTTTCGCAATATCCTTGTGGTAGTCTGCAGTGTTCAAATCTCCTCCCCCCTAGTGTAAATGCTGTTAAGTACCTGCTCTCTTCTGCTAAGGGGATCGAAAAGAACGCATTTTTTAAGTCAATAACTGTGAAATGAGATGCTGTTTTTGGGATGTTGCATAGTATTGTGGCCGGGTTCGGCACTAGAGGGAACTCTTTCTGAATCACATCATTGAGTGGGCGTAAATCTTGTATCATCCTCCAGGAACCTCCCTTCACCTTTTTGATCGGGTAAATGCATGTGTTGCATGGGGAATTTGAGGGCACTATTATTCCTTGTGCTAACAGTGCCTCTATTGTCTCCTTTATTCCCTCTTCTGCCTCGCGAGACAATGGATATTGTCTCACCCGGGGTAAAATTGCCCCTTCTTTCAGTTTTATCACCACAGGTTGAACTCCATGTAATAACCCTACATCATGGGGGCCGTTCGTCCATATGTTAGTTGGTATTAACCTCATGTCATCATCAAAAAATGTATGTGGTGCTCCAACTACTGCCATTAATTCAATTGGAGTTTCTCTGGCCGTAATCACGATGTCACATGGTATTGCTAGTTCCATTACTATTTCGCCGTCTGTCTCGGCGTCTGAAAAGAGCTCTTCATCTGACAGCTCTCGCAGTGGGATATTTGCATTTGTACACAGTACTGTACGCCATTCGCATCCTTCCATGTCAATCCCTATTACACATATCCTTTTTGCTGACACGTGTACTGCGTGCAAATCCAATGATAGCACTGCCCCAGTGGCTGTGTCGGGGCACACTATGGGGCGAAAGAGGAACTCAGCTGGGATCCTCCAATCCATTCTTTTTAGTTCTGGTACTATGAGGGCCTACATGCACTCCCACAACAGGCAGATCTGAGAGTTTGGACTGCCTGTCCTCAGTAGCGCGCAGGTGTGCATTCAGTGAATGTATTCTGGGTATTGGCAGTGGTGGAGGGGCTGTGTGGTGGTCCAGGACTCTAACAGGTGCAGGGGTTAGGACGTGTCACCCTCCTCCTTATCAGTGGTGGTATCCCTACCACCATGGACGGGTGGCTGCTGTGCCAGTGGTGGTGTTGAGGGCACATGAGGGACAGCAAAACACAGTGCCCAGACTGTGACATGGTCAGGCCTGCCAGAGGTGGCTCTTGGGGCTGGTGTGTCTCGCTGCTGACCATTGGTGGGGCAATTGACAACAGGTGTGGTGAGCGTGGCAGACACAGGCACCGCTGATGTGCCACTTGAAGCGGTGGGTGGTGGCCAAGCTGGTGGTGGGGCAGCTGACGCAGGCATTGTTGTGCTGGTTGCCCTGGCCTGTTGCCTGGGCTTGCTGGCAGATGGTGTTGTCTTTCCAGATCTGGCTGATGTCAACGGTCCAGCTTCATTGCTGTCTGTTGACTGTGTGCCAGTTGGGAAGAGATGGGCATGCTGTTAGGTATCAGGGAGCCATGTCTGTGGGCTTGCATTACACTCATACAACATTCTATGTGTCCTCCTCTATTCATGTGTCCTCTTTGGGGTCTTGGGCCTAATGTGTGCTCCTACATGTAGGTGGTGGGAGTGCAGATTGCATTTTGACATGCCAATGTGATTTTATTGTGTGTTGCCGGTGGGACAATGAATGTCATAAACATCTTTGCCACTCATGGGCACTTCTCAATTGTCCATGTGTGGGTCTGTACATTTTTGCTACAGTGCGTGTGCATGGCTATGTTACCTGCGCCCCCTGGCATGTGTGTGTATGATCTGTCCATTTGCTGTGACTGACATGTGTTGGGCCAGTTCACTTGCGCATTAGGTGGTTCAGTGCTTGGGGATGCATGTATTTGGACATGCTATGTGCATTTAGATGGGGTTTGTTCTACTTACCACCTTCACCTTGGGTCCCAGCGCATGCCTCTGCCGTCCCAGCCCCCTCAATGCCCTCCACGGGCAGGATAGAGCTGCACGGCTCCTGCCAGGGCATGAGGTGGAGGGCTCCCTCCTGTGTTGGGAGATGAGGTTCCGGACCCTTAGGCGCAGATCGTCCCAGCGCTTCCGGCAGTCTCTCTTCATGCAGGACACAGGCCCCACAGCCATCACCCTGTCCACCACCGCCTGCCATATGGAAGTCTTTCTCTGCTAGCTGGTCTTCCTGTGGGCAGCCCCAAAGAGCGCCTCTGAGAGCTGCACCACAGTGTCTGCCAGTGCAGTCAGCTCAGCCTCAGAGAATTTAGGTTTTCTTATGCGTATGTCAGGGACTCGGCTCTTCTGACTTTCACACATGTTTGCCACCTCCTGCAGCAGTGGATGGCAGTTAGAATTGGGGGATATAAAGTTGATTGAGTTTCAATGATGGCCAGTGGTGAGCTTCCCATTCCAGCACTGGTAATTCCGGCAGCAGTAATTCCGTCAGTTTGGGTGCCGGTATCGGTATTATCTGCACATTTCTGCCAGTAAAACCGGCAGATTGATGCTGACGCCAGTAATTCCATCATGCTGGTATTACCGTCTCTGGCAGGGGTGTGTGCACGCACCCGAGGACTTGAAATGCACCAGTATTTCTGGTAGTCGCCCTGCCATGGACAGAAATACTGGCACGGTGGAATTACCGGCAGCGTTTGACTCTTAACGACCCCCATTGACTTTTCTTAAAATTGATCACATTGCAAACATTTGCCTGTCCCTCTTCTCTTAGGGTCCCTGTTTTAGTGTTATTTGTAAAGGTAACCCCTTTGATTTGGGCCCCACCAATTATGATCCGGCCCAAATGATGGTCTTTTACTTATGTCGGGGGACCTATTTACAATGATACATTGGAAATCAAAGAGCTTCTCGGTTCCCAACCAGTATTTACTAAAATCAGTAGCAAGAGTGGTTGTGCTTGACCTTGTACCGCCAAAAAACGTGACTCTCGGACTGTCCTGCGTATTGTACACAGCTTGCACCTGGCACACTCTGCTCTGTTGCCTACCTTGGTATGCAAAAACACTTTTAATGGTCACCTCTCTCATCTCACTTCTTACATATTGAACAAAGTGAGACATCGATGGGGTGTTTCCACTGTGTTGTATGTACGGTACATCTTTACCACAACTCACACAAACGCAAGCATTTACTGTATATTTTACACTGCCATAGAGCATATTGTGGAGGGTCAGAAGAAGGACACGGACACTCTGTGGACATGTTCCAAGTGTTTTATTTAAGCAATAGAACCCCGAAGGCCCCGGGGCATTACCAGAGTCAGTAATGCCTCCGCCGCGAGGGTTCTATTGCTATTAATATCCCGGCAAAATTTGCGTGACAGGGGTACTAAAAGTAATTTTTTTCTGTTTTGAAACGCTGCGGCGTTAAAATGCTGCGGCATTTTGGGACAGAAAAAAAATGACCAAGAAAATGGCCGCCACCAAGGAAAGGGAAAACGGAGTCCGTTTTCCCTTTCCATGGCGGTCATCGGGAGCGGACGGCTTGGGAACACTTGTGTTCCCAGCGCGTCCGCTCCCGAAAAAGGATTAAAAAAAGGTAAGTGGGGTTGGGAGGGCGGGATTGGGACGGGGGGAGGAAAAAAAAAAGTACCTGCGTCACCGGCGGTGGACGAGGAAAGCCCCCAGCCGTGTGGAGGCGCAGAGCGGGGATGGCCCCGTTCCGAGTCTCCACACGGCTGGAGGCTTCCCTCGTCCCCCGCCGGGGACGCAGGATCTAGAAGGTAAGTTGGGGGGAGGGAAAAATAAAAGACTTACCCGAGTCCCCGGCGGGGGCGAAGGCAGCCTCTCAGCCGCAGGGAGGCTCGGAGCGGGGATGGCCCCGCTTCGAGCCTCCTCATTGGCTGAGGGGCTGCCACGCCCCCCGCCGGGGACAAAGGCCGTGAGAATCCCGACGGAGGGATTCCCGGCCGGGTAGGGACCTGGCGAGAGCCAATCAGAATGCTTGTTGCATTCTGATTGTCTCTCGCCGGGTTACTAATAAAGAATAAGAATAAGGCCTAACTTTCCCTATTGCTATGGGATATTCCCTACCTACATATTTAACTAGGGTGCTCATCGGTCGTCCGTGAATTTCCAAATGAATAAGTCTGCTGTCCAAAACGAATCAAAGTGGCCCTACCACTATTCTAAATAGACCAAGGTCAGGGGAATGTCTCCCTTCTCCTGACGGTACTTCTTGTATCACTCTTTGGATTCCTTGGTAATAGGTAATCTTTAGATAGTCTCTAGTTACTTGCCGTGTCAGTTCATGCAGTTCTTTCATGAGATTGTGAGCTTTTCCCTCTTCCTGAATAATGTCTTTCCTTGACTTTTTATATTTTCTTTGGTCCTTTGTACAGGACTCAGAACAACCTGGAAATGTACACTTTCTTCTGTAGTTCTGGATTTCCAGACACTTGTGGTTCACCATATTCTGACATACTCTGTCTTGTATATTGTTTACTTTGGTGGTCTCTCTGAGCTTCAATTTATAAGACTCTCTTTCTCGTAGGTTCCTCTCTTCCTGTTTTGAATAGCTTGTCTGATTTTCCTCTTCACAGGGTATTGATTTCCAACTTCTCCTGTTCTACCTCTCAGGGATTTCTATGAGTTTCTTTCACACATTAATATAGTTCCAAAAGGTTTCTCTGTACTTCCATTCATATTATTCCCTTTCTCTTATGTTCGATTCTTTCTGTGTTGAAGGCCTGGGCACTTTCCCCTTTTCCCAGGAGAGTGATATCCAAGCTTGCTTTCTCTCCCTCTCAGGGACTTCAATGATTCTCTTTCTTTCATAAAAGCAATTGAACTTTTCTTTACTTGTACTGGGATGAATTTCTTGAACTGTATAACGATTCCCATTTGGCCTCCCGGTCTTCCAGTACTCCTCCTTACCTTTAGCAATGTAGGGGAATGCCTCTGGGCTCCATGCCTTTCTGCGACCTTCTCTCTGACTTCTCGTCACTGTTGGCTCAGTGTCACCGGCGTCTTCTTCCTGGGATTCTTTCTCGCTCTCACAGCGTCCCAGTATTTCCTCAGGTAACTGGTTCGGTTGCAGCTTTATTCTCGTGATGGTATTGGCGTTGGATTGTAGGCTGCCTGCCCACCACAAATCCTGTATGGTCCGGTCACCACCTTGTTTTGAGCTCCAGCCCTCTCTGCTTCTTGCATCTTGGGATACACTGTGTCTCTGGCCTCCCCTTCAGTTCAGCACAAGGTTGTATGTCGCGGGCTTCACAGCTCGCTTCTGCTCTGTCTCCTTCAGGTGTTATGCAGGAAGGGGGCCTGCCTTGCCTGCCTATGTGTTACCCACTTCCTCCATTGTTCAGCATATACTCCCTAACGTACTCATCTCAGTTGATTGGAAACTTGTATTTAAAGGGACACGTTCTCTTTCTTATTGGTAATGATATAGAATGACTTTTTCTTCACCCAAGTCTTGGGACTTGTAAATTCTAGGTATTCTAGTGAGTCCCATGTATGCCATTATGTGTAATGGTTCTGGGAGTTCCTCGAAGGAACAGGAGTCCTTGTCACCTAAGGAGGCGTCTCTCCGGGTGATGTCCCACTTCCATTGACCCCTAGGGAAGGTCTTGCAGAGTGGGTTCACCTCCCTAGTTTCACAGGGGGGGGTGGTCCCCCTTGGGGAGACGGGACAAATTCCCGTGATTCATAACAGTATCCACTAAAATCGATATCCTAATCCTCAAATCAGAGTTTGGACCAAACTGTCTACATCATGTAAGTGCACAATACTGTGAGTAGGGTTGGTGCCAAGTTGACTGAGCGCTCGTTGAAAGGCTATTGCCCTGAGTTTGAAACGTTTTCTCCATTATTGCAGTCAGATGGGCTGGTGGTCCGCTAGAGTATGGATTGGTGCATAACAGGCTTTTTTGAGGGCAGGGGCGGGGGTGTTGTCTTCGTTATTAGCACCACATAGGTTGATGGAGCAGTTGGAGTACTGATTAACACACCACTTTCCATTGAATGAACCTACAGTACACACTGTCAGTGGCTGTTAGGACCCCTCTGCTTGTCTGAGGCAAAGAGGTTTCGGTGAATGGTTGCGGGGGTTGCTATAAGGACATTGAATATAATTGAACCACCATCAATAGTCGTAGAAGGATAGTACCATCTCATGATTTCTTCAGACAATAATTGAGGTCTTTAGTGCCTTTGATCAGATGCTGTGGGATCCAATTCCTGACTGTTTTTTTTCCCACCATGTGACTTTGCTTCAGCTACGAATGAGAGCCACTGCGATAGTTCTTCCAGCCGATGGTGGAAACCCACTCTATCCAGAAGCTGTTCTCGCTCTAATAAGCAATACTGCTGTCAGACCGCTCTGAGCATCTTCACCTGCTCTACAGCATCTGTTGCAACGCACAGTACAGTGTCATTAAGTGGGCAGTGGCTACTGTAGTACTGTCTTGCATTCTGTAACAGTACTCTAATAAAGATCATCATACAAAGCCTGAAGAATCTCTCATTGACTGCCCTGATGTCTGCTTCATTGATACAGTTTTGATGTACTTATCCTTATAGTGATATTTATAATGTGATCCCTCACCCATGGGGCATTGCCTGAACTTTATACAACTACAACTATTTAAAAAATGACTGCTGCCACAAATACTCCTACACCCACCCTCACCTTTTAGCTTGGCAAATGACGTCAAGAGCAAAATGTTTTAGAAACATCAACTGGTAACCCAGGAAGATAGAGGTTGGGCATTTGGAGCGGGACAAATTGTTGAGGATGTCAAACTGAATGCATGGGGGAGTCAGGGGTGCTGGGCCAGACACATGGCCAATACAGTGGAACACTTTTGTAAACAAGATATTGCTCTCTGGCACTTGGGCTGTACACAGCTTTTGGAATGGGTAGAGTGGTGCGGGATGGATGTATTACACTAAAGCATTAACAATGCAGATAAATGCCAATGTGCTTGAACGGATGCCAACGTCACACTCTCCTCCTACTCGCACCGCCACCCTCCCACTCCCCACGCCAACCCATGAGCGCACACGTGCTCGGGCACCATTCAGTGGCAAGGTGCCTCCCAGTGCAGAAATAAGAAACAGCATCACAAAAGGTTGTGTACCGACAGCCTCGCCGATCGACCGACACCAAAGCAGCACCAAAGGTGCTGCCCATTGTGACTTTTTCAGGCAATAAAAACAGCAACATTTTAAGAGCTCAACGGCATGTACTGTACATGCAAGCCTTCTGTAAACAAAATGAATGCCAGTTCCATCGTGAAACACATTTTCACCTTCAAAAAACAAAAACAGCATTATTGCGCAACCAAAACAAGTTCCAATATAATGTTATAATAATTTGTAAAACAAAAATATGTATTTTTCATCTGTTAATAAAAACAATTAAAAACGGTCAGCTTTTCTTTTTGAAGCCTAATTAATTGAAAATTAAATAAAAGAGCAACTTTTTACGATGACCGTACCCCGTGGGTGTGATTTGAGTGGGGAGGTTCATGGGAGGGAGGGAGTTAAAGGAATGTCTATGGCACTTAGCATGACCAGGGGCGTGGAAGAGGTGGGCACGGGGCTGTGTGCTTCTCTTTCTGGGTGCTTGCAGCACCACCTAATGGCCAAAACAAGTGTCATTTCTCTTAAACGTGCAAACTGCTTAGGAGCAATTTTCATTTCTGCGGAACGAACGTGAACTTCTTGCAGAATTGTTCGAGGTATTTTTCTCCTCTAAAATGAACCCCTATTTGGGATTTTACATTTAAACATGCACTGGCAAAGCCAATAGTTTGTGCTTTGTTTAGACCATTGCAACGGCATTGTTTGCTGTCTAGTGGCAACGCATGCACAAGCAGTGCCTCCATTTTCCAGTGGTATGACAAATAGTTTGCTGAGCACGCGAAAAAGCCCACATATCTTGCTTTGAGGTTCTTACCCACCCAGGAGAACACCCCTCACATTTCTGAATCCTCCGCCATACCAGAGGAGAATATTAGCGTGCATATTCGTCTCCACCCATATAGGCAGTGCAGCTCAAAATGGCAGCCACATCTCTTGTGGGCAAGAGTCCCAGGCACAACCCCAAAGCTGTATTTGGGCCTCTTTGGATATCATCAGTGATGGGCAGCAGAGGCGCTGCTGGCGTTCCGGGCACAGAGAGAAGTGGGCGTGGTCTCGATGTGCCTGCTCACTTAGGGGGAGACATCAATGATTCTAAATTATGCAAGAATGTGACCAGTCCTCTAACGAGGCACAGAGCGCTGCCCGTGATTGAGGGTCCAGCGGGTTGGCTGCAGGCAGCAAAGCAAGCCATGTTAGTTTGTGTTCATTCTAAATAAGGCTTTCACTCTTTGATGAATACCAACAATTTTTTTTGGGGCACCTATCGCATGGCAGTTATTGTTATTTCATAAGCTATTGCTATCAAAATGGCAAGTACTCACAGCATTGTCAGGTTTTGCCAGCAAATCTCCAAGTATTCACACAATTATCGGGCATTGCCATCCAGTGCCCGCATACTCACATCACTCGCTAGGCATTGTTAGGCTGGTTTGAGGGTCAATAAATGGCTTCAGGACTAAAACACTTCCACGTTTAGCAGGAGCACAACATACTTCCCCCTCACGAGCAGCCTGCACTCCACGCCATTCTGTGCTGTACCATTTAACAATGGCTTGTTTTGCATGCAGAAGGATACACACAACAATGAATGTTGATTTACAGTGCTTTGTCCAGCTGATCTTCTCATGCCTGTACCATGGACATGACAACATTTGGCTGTTGATGGCAGTGCCACATATCCCCCAAAAATAAAAATAAAAATGAATACTGACATGTGTGATGAAACTGGCGATGTCATCACTCTTTCCACAGACGTAAATTATCCTCATGTGGCCAGGGGATGGCCGCTGCTACCCGATCCTGACCCTGGGGAGCGGCTATAAGGGAAGCGAACCTCAGGGGGATGCCTGCATCGTTAGAGGAGGTCATATATCCCTGATTCCCATTTAGGGATGTTCCCACCCTTCCTCAGTCCTTAATGGCAAATAGTAACACACTCCCCCAATCACTTGCTAAGCCTATAGCCAGTATTCCTCAATATCGAATGAAAACCAGCATGATAGCGACTGGGATGAGGAAGAGACAAGGAGTGGTAATTATTACTCATAAAGAGAACCAACACCAGCCTACTCAATATCACATGAAAACGATGTGACACAAACTAATACGAGGAAGAGGCGAGGAGTAGTAATGATTACTCCTAAAGAGAACCAACACCAGCCTCCTTAATATCGCATGGAAAACGATGTGCTCGAAACTAAGGCGAGGAGTAGTAAGGATTACTCCTAAAGAAAACCAATACCACCGGTCTAGTTGTTGGGACAATCCAATTGGCCTAGCACAGTTCAAAACCATGCCAGTAAAAAAACATGGAGTTCTCCACCGTAAGGCATATTGAGGTACCAGTGGCATTGCAGACATTTGAACTGCAGAACGGAGCGAGAAGGAAACCCGGTGTCCAGCACATGCAGGGCCGCTCCGCTGAGGCCATAGCAGGACACGAGAAAGCAAGTCATGCTTTTCAAGTGCCAGGGATGTTGGAATGCCAAATGAAGACTGAGTGCCTGTCAAAGGTGCTTGCAGTGGGCGTGGGAGACGCGAGAGCCAGAGAAACAGCTGACGTGGAATCGGGAGAGGAGCAGAAGCGCAGGAAACAAACGGGTGAGCCTAGGGAAAGGATTGGGACACCAAGGCACTGTCGGGCAAGAGAACGAAGGCCATAGACGGTGGAATTGGGGTCTGGGACCCACAATACATACTCGGGGAAATCCAAAAGAGAGAATTCAAAGGGATATTGTGTTAGGATCCGGCAGGGGATCATACCAGATCTGTTTGGTTAAGCAAGCTGAATGAACATTTTACACAAAGTAACGAACACTTGCTACATAAAAAACTATCTGCATGAAAGTCCTGGCAGGAGAGTATACCAGACAAAGCCAACTGTGAGAATTAAAGTCAAGAAAGTCAAGTATATATAAAGAACTGTCTACATGAAAGGCCTGGCAGGAGAGTATACCAGGCAGGGCCAAGTGTGTGAACCAAAGTCAAATGTATAGAACAAGATGCATGAAAGTTGTGATGATCCCTGCCTAAAGTCTCCTCCCAGGTGGTCAGGGAAAGGCAGATGCTTCCTGATCCTGACCTCGGGGGTGGTGCTCTGCGGGAGGATCACCTGGGAGGAGAAAAGGCTCAGAGAGATGAGAAGAATCAATAGTGTAAAACACAGTATTTACCTTCCTCTATGGAAGAGATGTTACAAATGCCAAAATACGTAATTGCTTGTTGCTGCAATAATCTAACTGTTCCACTTGTTGAACACCTAAATGTGGGTAAAATCATCTGAAGCTCCTCTGATATAATAGTGAATAAAACCCATTCTAAAGCCTGTAGAGCTAAATGTGTATCTAACTCAAAAGGGGGTAATGGAAAGAAGTCTGTAAATAATAATCAACAAAAGCCTAGAACACTTTATTTCTCTTTTCAAACAAGACTGGACACTGACTTGTATGAACATCCTTCAAAGAATGTTGTAGAAATAGAAGGCAAATCAGCAAAGAACAAAGAGTTAATTCCCTCAAAAATGGGACGAGGAAGTGGAATGCAGAGAAACATTACTGTGGGAGTGATCTCCTAATTATTGTAGATGACCTACACCTGAAAGGGACTGAGGGGCTTAAAAAGCCCCCTCACGTACAGGCATTAGGGAGAGAGGAGGAAGAAGGAGAGAGAGAGAAGCAGAGCAGTGGAAGAAGAAGAAGCAGCGTGTGCCGAAGTTGCAGCTGAGAGGAAAGTCTATGGCGAGAGAAGACGCTGGGACCACTGAAACGCCAGAGGCGGTGGCAGGTCCTGAGAGAGCCTTTGCCTTTGACTCTGCAAACACAAAGATGTGATGGCTGGAAGGTTTAGAATGAATCTCCAGACCACTGTTCTTTGCCTGCCAAGCCATTACAGAAGGGGAAAGACCATATGCAAATCAGGCTTGGTCCCACCCCAAAAGGGGCAGTCCAGCTCGAACTGCTAGGTCTCATCCCTTCTGCACGATACCACAAGCATCCCCAAACATGTTTCAGCCTTGTTGGGCGTCATCAGTGAGGAGTAGCTTGGGTCTCTAGGCCCAGCAGGTACAGGACCCACGTCTGGGCATACCCGTCCCACTCGGGGTGACAAAGCAAAAACAAAGAGGTGATGACTGGAAGGTTTAGAATGAATCTTAACCACTGGCATTGCTCTGGGCAACCCTCCAGACCATTGTTCTTCGCCTTCCAAGCCATTACAGAAGAGGAAAGACCATATGCAAATCAGGCTTGGTCCCACCCCCAAAAGAGGCAATCCAGCCCGAACTGCTAGGTCTCATCCGTTCTGCACGAGACCACAAGCATCCCCAAACATGTTGCAGCCTTGCTGGGCGTCATCAGTGAGGAGTAGCTTGGGTCTCTAGGCCCTGTATGCATGGCACCCACGTCTGGGCATACCCGTCCCACTCACGGTGACAAAGCAAAAACAAAGAGGTGAGGGCTGGAAGGTTTAGAATGAATCTTAACCAAGCTACCGGGATGGTCTCAGAAGAAGGTAGCTGGAGGCATTGGTGGGGGGGAACACCAGCGCGACAGCCCAAGGAGTAGATGCTGGGAACATCCTGAGGGCAGGGTGGAGACAGTCCCCTGGGGTAGGTGACTCCCATCTGGGGAGGGCACCTCAGGCCACCAGAGTGGCAAGACAACCCCTAACAGAGTCAAGGGCATTGTCGGTAGAAAAGTCTAATCTGTGGAGTGGTGACCTTGGGAGGCAGTGATTTGCGTCAACACCAAGGGGCCAACCTCCATTGGCGGCGGGGGTGACTCCCAGGAAGGCATGGGGGCAACGAGGTTCCACCCCACCTGTCAGGAAAGTGCAAAATGAAGCCCAAAGAGCAATGGATGGAAAAGAGAGGAAAGATGGAGGTCCAGACTCTGGGGGCCCACAGCAAGATGTCCAAAATATATTGATGACACTCAAGGGCTTCAGGACAGAAGTCCAATTGATTGTGGGCGTAGTGACAGAATTTTTCTCGAAGGTAGAGGACTGGGTGGTAGCCCTAGAACACACCCAGTGCTCGGCCGATATCACAGGGTCGGTCTGGAGGTGCAAATTAAAGATCTGGAAGCCAGGGGCAGGAAGTCTAGGAGTGATTTGGGTGATGTGGAGAATAGAGAAAGGTCAACAACTTGCGAATATGGGAACTCCCATCCACGGATGCTGAACACCGGTTGGGCCAAGTGCTAAAGAAGCCCCTAGGCCCTGTGCATGATAAAGACATTGTTTTGTCAGGGTTCACAGGGGAGCAGGGCCAGGGGACGGGACGAGGTCGGTAGTGACGAAGTGTCACCAGTACAGGGATAACATGGACATTCTGCGAAAAGCCCAGGAAGTAGGCACTATGGAGTGGGAAGGATCCTCAATTAAAATATTTCAAGACCGCTGCTCTTACACTTTGGATCAACCCATGGAATGCAAGCCCTTAACAAGAGGCTTCTAGAGGAGGGAGTGAGTTACCGGTGGAGGTTTCAGTTTGCTCTCTCGTTTGAATACAAGGGCGAGCAGTATGAGGACAAACAAGGGAAGGACACAGGCCCACTCCTAGGAGAGCTGCAAAAGGAGGAGACATCCCACAACCGAGAAGGGCATCACCAACAGAGGAAACATTTCCAAAACGCATTTACCGAACCGTAGAGGCGCAGAAAAGATGGCTGCACTAGAAGGCCAAGGAAGTTTCCGGATTCGCAGTCAGCGACCCCTCAATGAGGGAAGACGCTGGACTAATTGTAATCGGTTTGAGCTGGAAGATAAGAGAAGGGATGATTGGAGTGGTTAATACTGTTGTTGTTGGCTGGGCGATGGTCTCTACACCAGCCGAGGGACCTGGGAAAGCCCAAGTGTCTCATATCTGATGATTATAATGCCCTGGTTGGTTGTGTTCTGTTGCAAATGTTGTTGTTTATGATACAGGGTGCATGGGGAGGAGGGGGGAATGGCAGGGGTGGAAGGCTTTCTCTCATGCAGATGTCTTGGGCTTCTAGTCACAGCGGGGGTCACGCAGGTGCATGGGGTGACACAGGTGTTCTGGAAGAAGGGGTCGGGAAGAAGTGTGTAAAAGTCACTACCATGAATATTAAAGGACTTACCCCTCCAAACAAGTGGTCGCTAACATGTAATATGTTCTGTAAAACATAACTTATGGTTCTCTTTTTGCAGGAGACTCCCTTCAGGCAGGGGAGGGAGTGCCTGTTGAAGGGGAAGGAACTAGGGAGCGTATATTGGGCCTCACATAAAGATCACAAGAAGGAAGGAGTCAGGATTGTACTGGGGAAATCCTTCCAGTTGAAAGAGGTACAGGTCAGGATGGGATTTGGTGGGAGGTTCCTGGCGGTTAAGGGGTGCCATGAGGCTTAAATGATTACTCTTGCTACACTATATGCACCCAACATGGGCCAGATCACATTCCTGAAGAGGGTGTTTGCTCTCCTTTAAGTCTGTGGGGATGGATCCATCCTTCTGGGGGGCGGTTTTAATATGATAGCGGGCCCGGAGGTGGATTGGTGGTGAGCAAAAATGGGAGAGCCAAGGAAAAGTGGAAAGGAGAATAAAGTTTGCAAATTTGCTTAGAGACCACTTTTGGCTGATGTGTGGAAGTCTCGATTTTCTCGGGCGGGTCGTTACACTTTCCCCCCCCCCCACATTGCATGTACACCAGAAAAGATATCCTACTGGCTCCGCAGAAGCAAGTTAATAATGTAGCCTCACCCAAGGTTGTGGCCATCACTTGGTGGGACCACAAGATGGTCACTGCAGTTTGGAGAGTTAAAATCGGAAGTAGGAGGACCCCTCGAGAGCGCTGCAATGACAGCCTATTGAGAGATCCAGTTTTCAGGGACTTTCTGGGAAAGGAGATAGAGGCTTATTTTAAAACTAATGATACAGGCGAGGTGCCCATGGGCATAGTGTGGGAAGCGGCTAAAGCCACAGTGGGAGGGTTGCTCATTGCAGAAGGGGCTAGGAGAAAGACAGAGAGGGGCTTAGTGGAAAAGGAGCCAGGCTGAGGGTGGAGCTAAAGAGGTTGAGAGCTCAGCTCACAAACAAAAGGCTGTGATAGGGCGGGACTGCTAACCGGGATGAGGGACAAAAGACAGGATCTGCACTGAGTACTGATCGGGGAGGTGGTTAAAAAGATGAGATACACCAAACGGAAGGATTACGAGAAGGGAGAGAGCGTTGGTACGCTATTGGTGAACAAGGTGCGGGGGAATAGACAGGAGAGTGGATTGATATGGAGGGAGGACGGGACCCTGGTTGAGAGGAGGGTCGATATCTCTGCCTGCTTTGCAAACTATTATGGGAGCCTATACTTGCAAGCCTCCACAGCCAGGTGGAAGTGGCCTGCAGGAATACTTATATAGGCTTCCGATCCCGCGGCTAACGGAAGCAGAGGGAGCTATGTTGGAAGTGGAAAGCACAGTGGAAGAGGTTGCCCTCGCAATAAGACAGCTAAAGATGGTTAAGGCACCAGGAGAGGGCAGATACACTCCCGACTTCTATAAGCAGTATCAGGAGCTCCTGGCAGAACCACTGGCCAAAGTGCTCAATGCCATCGGCGGGGCGGGGGAGATACCTCCCTCATTTCTCAAGGCTATAATCATGGTCATACCCAAGCCAGTGAGATATCACACATGGTGTTCGGTATACAGACCCATCTCACTGCCTACCGTGGATGCCAAGGGTTTCGCTAGGGTACTTGCATCCAGATTGGAGCGTCACTTACCACAGGGTGATCCACACCGACCAAACAGGATTTGTTTTGAACAGGCAAGGTTCGGACAATCTGCGCAAGACCCTTCACATACTAAACTCACTGGCAACAAAGATAGGGGGTGTTCTGATGCTATCACTTGATGCAAAAAAAAGGCTTTTGCATGTGGTCGAAATAGATGGGCTGGATTTCAGCTTTCTATTCGAATCCAAGTGCAAAAGTGGTGGTCAATGGAGAAGAACCTCTGGCTTTCCCGTTAGAGAGGAGCACAAGGCAGGGATCCCCTCTCTCGCCACCCCTGTACTTGCTGGCTATGGAACTGTGGGCAATTGAGGTTAGGAAAGATGCTGAAATCTCAGGGGTCAAGATGGGGAGGTAGAGTATAAGCTAAGCCTTTTCGCGGACGACACCTTGCTCTATATCACTAACCCAAGGAGTTCCATCCCACTCCCTTTCACAGGGAATGGCCAGATATGGTGAATGGTTGGGTTTCAAAATCAATTTGGAAAAACCGGTGGCCTTTGTGAAAGTGGATTTTCCAATTGAGGATAGGGAATTCATTGCGGAACTAGCGTCTCAGGTGCAATCGAATGGATTCCGCTATCTAGGGGTCCAGGTCTCACAGGATTTTAGGGATCTCTGCTCTGCGAACTTCCCGCCACGTTGGGACAGTGTACAGTCCGACATGCAACAATGGGGCAAGCTGGTCCTCTCATGGATGGCATGACTAAATTGCCAAAAAATTATAGTGCTGGCCAAATTCCGATTCCTCTTCCAGACGCTTCCAATCACAATCCCACTGACCTCCTTGTGAGGAGGTTAAGCCGGCTTTCCTGAAGTTTATATGGGTAGGCGCCAAACCCCGAATTGCTTATAGGGTGCTTATACTGCCGCAGGTGGATGGGGGGGTGAGCTTCCGGACTTGGTGTGGTCTTACCAAGCAGCCCAACTACGAATGATGGTGAAGCATCTGGATCCCCACTCCAAGAAGCACTGGGTACATATGGACATTGTGTTACTGGCACCGGTTACTTTAGGGGAGTGGATATGGGTGCCCTAGACTGAAATCCCTAGAAGGGTGGTCCAATACCTGAAACTGGCAGTGTTCTGGTCCCTCTGGCGGGAAAGCGGTGGCACACGCTGGCTGTGGACATGGCCCTCGCCTTTAAGATGTATATGGGCCCCCCCCCAGTGTGAAATCTAATTGCAGAACCTCTGCAGTTCAAATCTTGGTATGAGGCAGGCCTGAGTAGAGCTGGTCGGTTGTGGGTCGGGGGACCTTCATCCCTGTGGAAACATTAGAAGAATCCCTACACATTGGCAGGATTTCCATGTTTCGATACCAGCAGCTTAAAGGTGCACTCAAAGACTCCAGATGGGGGATCATTTAAGGGGATCTGACCGTCTTCGAAAAGCTGTTGCTGCAACATGGTGGATCTAAGGGCCTTATAGCAAGAACGCACAGGGCTCTATTGCTAGCGGAACCCATTGACGCGCTGCCGGCGAGAGGAAAAAGGGCGCTGGACCCGGACAGGGATATAGATGATGTATAATGATCCCAGATGTGTAAACGGGTGTCTCATTCCACGGTTTCCCTGCAATATAGGATGCAAGCGATAAAGCGTCTCCACAGAATGCAGTATCCACCAGCCAGCCCCCCTAAAGTGTACCCGGATACTGACTCCCATTGCTGGAAGTGCTGCCACCCAGGGGGGGGGCTGCTACCTATATGTGGTGGGGGTGTTCTCGTATACAAAACTACTGGAAGGAAGTCCTCTCTCGGATTAAAGGGATCAATGGGGTTACGAAGCTGGTGTGGCGGTGGATGTTGCTGTTTGGGGTATGGATAGAAGAGGATGGGGAGCAGGAGGGGGGACACACGGTGCCTATCCCGATGAGTGGTAGCCAGGAGCTGTACTGCGCAGTTCTGGAAAGGGAAAAAGGCACCCAGAGAGAAAGAATGGGTGTCAAAGGTTAGATCCATTTATGACATGGATTATTAACACACCTTTTGGACGAGTCAAAGTCAAACTTTGAGGAAGCTTGGTTCCCCTTCTTTACCAAGTACGGTCGATAGCAAACCCCCCTCCCCCCACCCCCCGGTGGGCGGAGACGAGCTGTGGTGGAATGCAGCCTTAAACCTTAGTTTACCTGGCGTTACTGATGTGACGTATGAGGGGAGGGGTTTGTGGGGAGGACTATGTTGTTCATTACAAAAGGAACACATTACTGATTGTAACCTCACAAGCCGTTCTTATTTACCTTGTGAAAATGACAATGAAATTTGATTTTGAAAAAACCTTAAATGCATGAAGTTGATGTCTTCTATGCGATGTTTATGTAAGAAGGTGACTTAAATTCATAATTACAAGCTACATGCCTGTGTTAAACAATAACTAAGAGCAGGTGAGCTTTATCACACTATCACACATGTGCAGTGAAGAGCGGAGATTGCAAACATCCGAAGTTGTACCATGTCAGGTGTGAGTTTCTCAGTAGTCCTGGAGTTAATGCTTTTATTACTATGCATTCTGGTACTTGCAGTTCTGCATTTGTGGTTGGAAAATCAAAGTACTTATCCACTGCACAAAAATAAAGAATGATCTGAAGTGAACGGGACTCCCCATAGAGTATCTGCACCCTGACAGGGGGTGACTAAGGGGCTTGTATTCTGAGAGTAACACACTCCTTTAGTGTCTCATTGTTAGGCTGTCGATCTAATATTATTGCACGTACGGTGGCCCATTAAAGGGTGTGTCTGTGTTTTGCTGAAGCCACGCACTGCACGATTTGCCATGGCAACGGGCTGTGGGGTCCTTAGCCACCGTCAGGGGCGCAGAGCACCGTGAAAAGTACTGTAGCACGGTGCTAATGTCACTTTGACTCCCCGAAATGTATGGCACGACCACTAGTCCCTTACCTTTTGCTTTCAGCCCAAACATGCATTCATGTTCCCATATATGTCCCAAAAAATGAGGGAAAATGATATGAACCTAAATAACGTATAAACAGCACCTATTGTTATCTGTGATATATATATATATATATATATATATATATATATATATATATATATATATATATATATATATATATATATATATCATGTACTACGCTTAAAAAATGTGTTGTACATTACATAAATGACATAAGTAGGGCATATTTGTATTATATAATGTCGTCGAATTATATGTATAAACCATAGGTATGCGCATTCTCAATTGAAAGAAATACACCCCAGAACCTTCCGCATCGCCCACGGTGCATAAAAGGCCCATTTTTCTTTATAAGGAAGTTGCAGCACAGCACACCATTGATGGTGCCAAGGTTCAGTAACGCGCTTGAGTGTTAGCTTCTAGCTTCAACAGGAAAGGGCACGGAGGCTCCTCTTTCTCGCTCATGGCCCCCAACCTTTGGAATTCACTTCCTAAGCGAACGTTCAGGAAACAACTCAAGATGCGGCTCTCCACCTTTTCCAAAAGCTGAGGACAGAGTCCGTCTACTATACATCCTGTCGCTAGACCGCAACTTGCATACCTTGAAAGCTTGTCCCCTATGCACAATCTTCCAACCGGACCAGGAAGGGAAGGACCCGCACCTTGCATCCGAGGGTCCTCACTAGCCTTGCTCCTTTCCCCTGTTCCTGCCACCACACTCACACCCTCACTGCTAAGATCTTGCATCTCTCATCCAACACTCACTTCCCTGTCAGAACGCACCCAGGCCCTAGCTTACAAATCAGACTACGAGCCTTGCCTGCTGCTATCAAAACTCCCACTGCATCCACCGCAGCTTTCCCAACCCTGAGGCCTCCTTTATGGATAGCCGGCCCAGCGTCCTTCACTCCACTGAACACAGAGAATCCCGACCGCTACTCACACGTATACTCCACTGAACACAGAGAATCCCGACCGTCACACAGGCGCATACTCCACTGAATACAGAGAATCCCGACCACCACAAAGGCATATAGTCCACTGAACACAGAGAATCCCGACCGCCACACAGGTATACTCCACTGAACACAGAGCATCCCGACCGCCACACAAGCATATACTCCACTGAACACAGAGAATCCCGACGGCCATACAGGCATATACTTCACTGAACATAGAGAATCCCGACCGCCACTTAGGCGTATACTCCACTGAACACAGAGAACCACAACCCACACACAGGCATTTACTCCACTGAACACTGAGAATTCCGACCGTCACACAAGCATATACTCCACTGAACACAGAGAATTCCGATCATCACACAGGCCTATACTCCACTGAACACAGAGATTCCCGACTACCACACAGGCGTATACTCCACTGAGCACAGAGAATCCCGACCCCACACACGCATATACTCTACTGAGCACAGAGAATCCCGAACTCACACACGCATATACTGGACTGAGCACAGAGAATCCCGACCATCACTCAGGCATATACTGCACTGAGCACAGAGAATCCAGACTGCCACACAGCTATACTCCACTGAATACAGAGAAACCTGAACCTCACACAGGCATACACTCCACTGAAAATAAAGAATCCTGACCGCCACTTAGGCGTATACTCCATTGAACACAGAGAACCACAACCCACACACAAGCATATACTCCACTGAACACAGAGAATTCCGATCGTCACAAAGGCCTATACTCCACTGAACACAGAGAATCCCGGCTACCACACATGTGTATACTCCACTGAACACAGAGAATCCCGACCGTCACTCAGGCATATACTCCACTGAGCACAGAGAATCCCGACCTCACACACGCAAATACTGCACTGAACACAGAGAATCCCAACCGTCACTCAGACATATACTCCACTGAACACAGAGAATCCAAACCGCCACACAAGCATATACTCCACTGAACACAAAGAATCCTGACCGGCACACAGGCATATACTCCACTGAACACAGAGAATCCCAAACACCACATAGGCATATACTCCACTGAGCACAGAGAATCCCGACCCCACACATGCATATACTCCACTGAGCACATAGAATCGACCTCACACATGCATATACTGCACTGAACACAAAGAATCCTGACTGCCATACAGGCATATACTCCACTGAACATAGAGAATCACGACCTTCACACAGGCATATACTCCACTGAACATAGAGAATCCCGACCGTCACTCAGGCGTATAATCCACTGAACACAGAGAATCCCGACCGTCACTCAGGCGTATACTCCACTGAGCACCGAGAATCCCGACCCCACACACGCATATACTCCACTGAGTACAGAGAATCCCGACCTCACACACGCATATACTCCACTGAACACAGAGAATCCCGACCGTCACTCAGGCATATACTCCACTGAACACAGAGAATTCCGATCGTCACACAGGCCTATACTCCACTGAACACAGAGAATCCCGACTACCACAAAGGTGTATACTCCACTGAACACAGAGAATCACGACCTTCACACAGGCATATACTCCACAGAACATAGAGAATCCCGACCGTCACTCAGGCGTATAATCCACTGAACACAGAGAATCCCAACCGTCACTCAGGCGTATACTCCACTGAGCACCGAGAATCCCAACCCCACACACGCATATACTCCACTGAGTACAGAGAATCCCGACCTCACACACGCATATACTGCACTGAACACAGAGAATCCCGACCGTCACTCAGGCATATACTCCACTGAGCACAGAGAATCCTGACCTCACACACGCAAATACTGCACTGAACAAAGAGAATCCCGACCGTCACACAGGGAAGGGAAGGACCCGCACCTTGCATCCGAGGGTCCTCACTACCCTTCCTCCTTTCCCCTGTTCCTGCCACCACACTCACACCCTCACTGCTAAAATCTTGCATCTCTCATCCCACACTCACTTCCCTGTCAGACCGCACCCAGGCCCTAGCTTACAAATCAGACTACGAGCCTTGCCTGCTGCTATCAACACTCCCACTGCATCCACCGCAGCTTTCCCAACCCTGAGGCCTCCTTTATGGATAGCCGGCCCATCGTCCTTCACTCCACTGAACACAGAGAATCTCGACCCCACACACGCATATACTCCACTGAACACAGAGAATTCCGACCGCTACTCAGGCGTATAATCCACTGAACACAGAGAATTCCGACCGTCACACAGGTGCATACTCCACTGAACATAGAGAATCACGACCACCACACAGGCATATAGTCCACTGAACACAGAGAATCCCGACCGCCACACAGGTATACTCCACTGAACACAGAGCATCCCGACCGCCACACAATCACATACATACTCCACTGAACACAGAGAATCCCGACGGCCACACAGGCGTATACTCCACTGAACACAGAGAACCACAACCCACACACAGGCATTTACTCCACTGAACACTGAGAATTCCGACTGTCACACAAGCATATACTCCACTGAACACAGAGAATTCCGATCGTCACACAGGCCTATACTCCAGTGAACACAGAGAATCCAGACCTTTACACAGGCATATACTCCACTGAACATAGAGAATCCCGACCGTCACTCAGGCGTACAATCCACTGAACACAGAGAATCCCGACCATCACTCAGGCGTATACTCCACTGAGCACATAGAATCCCGACCCCACACACGCATATACTCCACTGAGCACAGAGAATCCCGACCTCACACACGCATATACTGCACTGAACACAGAGAATCCCGACCGTCACTCAGGCATAGACTCCACTGAGCACAGAGAATCCCGACGGCCACACAGGTATACTCCACTGAATACAGAGAATCCTGAACCTCACACAGGCATACACTCCACTGAACATAAAGAATCCCGACTGCCACTTAGGCGTATACTCCACTGAACACAGAGAACCACAACCCACACACAAGCATATACTCCACTGAACACAGAGAATTCCGATCGTCAAATAGGCCTATACTCCACTGAACACAGAGAATCCCGACTACCACACAGGTGTATACTCCACTGAACACAGAGAATCCCGACCTTCACACAGGCATATACTCCACTGAACACAGAGAATCCCGACCGCTACTCAGGCGTATAATCCACTGAACACAGAGAATCCCGACCGTCACACAGGCGCATACTCCACTGAACACAGAGAATCCCGACGGCCACACAGGCATATACTCCACTGAACATAGAGAATCCCGACCGCCATACAGGCATATACTCCACTGAACATAGAGAATCCTGACCGCCACTTAGGCGTATACTCCACTGAACACAGAGAACCACAACCCACACAAAGGCATTTACTCCACTGAACACAGAGAATTCCGATCATCACACAGGCCTATACTCCACTGAACACAGAGAATCCTGACTACCACACAGGTGTATACTCCACTGAACACAGAGAATCCCAACCGTCACTCAGGCATATACTCCACTGAGCACAGAGAATCCCGACCTCACACACGCAAATACTGCACTGAACACAGAGAATCCCGAACGTCACTCAGACATATACTCCACTGAACACAGAGAATCCAAACCGCCACACAAGCATATACTCCACTGAATATAGAGAATCCCGACCGTCACTTAGGCGTATACTCCACTGAACACAGAGAACCACAACCCACACACAATCATATACTCCACTGAACACAGAGAATTCCGATCGTCACACAGGCCTATACTCCACTGAACACAGAGAATCCAGACCGCCACACAGGCATATACTCCACTGAACACAGAGAATCCCGACCGTCACTCAGGCATATACTACACTGAACACAGAGAATCCCGACCGTCACACAGGCGCATACTCCACTGAACACAGAGAATCCCGACGGCCACACAGGCATATACTCCACTGAACATAGAGAATCCCGACCGCCATACAGGCATATACTACACTGAACATAGAGAATCCTGACCGCCACTTAGGCATATACTCCACTGAACACAGAGAACCACAACCCACACAAAGGCATTTACTCCACTGAACACAGAGAATTCCGATCATCACACAGGCCTATACTCCACTGAACACAGAGAATCCTGACCGCCACACAGGCATATACTCCACAGAACACAGAGAATCCCAAACACCACATAGGCATATACTCCACTGAGCACCGAGAATCCCGACCCCACACATGCATATACTCCACTGAGCACAGAGAATCCCGACCTCACACATGCATATACTGCACTGAACACAGAGAATCCCGACTGCCATACAGGCATATACTCCACTGAATATAGAGAATCCCGACCGTCACTTAGGCGTATACTCCACTGAACACAGAGAACCACAACCCACACACAATCATATACTCCACTGAACACAGAGAATTCCGATCGTCACACAGGCCTATACTCCACTGAACACAGAGAATCCAGACCGCCACACAGGCATATACTCCACTGAACACAGAGAATCCCGACCGTCACTCAGGCATATACTACACTGAGCACAGAGAATCTCGACCGCCACACAGGCGTATACTCCACTGAACAAAGAGAGTACCGACTGTCACTCAAGCATATACTCCACTGAACACAGAGAATCCCGACCATCACTATGGCATATACTCCACTGAACACAGAGAATCCAGACTGCCACACAGGCATATACTCCACTGAGCACTGAGAATCCCGACCATCACTCAGGCATTTACTCCACTGAACACAGAGAAGAATCCAGACCGCCACACAGGCATATACTCCACTGAACACAGAGAATCCCGACTGTCACTCAGGCATATACTCCACTGAGCACAGAGAATCCAGACCGCCACACAGGCATATACTCCACTGAACACAGAGAATCCCGACCGTCACTCAGGCATATACTCCACTGAGCACAGAGAATCTCGACCGCCACACAGGCATGTAGTCCACTAAGCACAGAAAATCCCGACCACCACACAGACATATACTCCACTGAACACAGAGAATCCCGACCCTCACACAGGAATTTAGTCCACTGAACACAGAGAATCCCGACCCTCACACAGGCATTTACTCCACTGAACACAGAGAATCCCTACCCTCACACAGGCATTTACTCCACTGAACACAGAATATCCCGGCCGCCACTCAGGTGTATACTCCACTGAACACAGAGTATCCTCACAGCCACTCAGGCATATACTCCACTGAGCACAGAGCATCCCGACCGCCACACAGGCATATACTCCACTGAGCACAGAGAATCCCGACCGTCACTCAGGCATATACTCCACTGAGCACAGAGAATCAAGACCGCCACACAGGCATATACTCCACTGAACACAAAGAATGCCGACCGTCACTCAGGAATATACTCCACCAAACACAGAGAATCCAACCCTCACTCAGGCATATACTCCACTGAGCACAGAGAATCCAGACCGCCACACAGGCATATACTCCATTGAACACAGAGAATCCCGACTGTCACACAGGCATATACTCCACTGAGCACAGAGAATCCCGACCGTCACTCAGGCATATACTCCGCTGAGCACAGAGAATCCAGACCACCACACAGGCATATACTCCACTGAACACAGAGAATCCCGACTGTCACTCAGGCATATACTCCACTGAGCACAGAGAATCCAGACGGCCACACAGGCATATAGTCCACGAAGCACAGAGAATCCCGACCACCACACAGGCATATACTCCACTGAACAAACAGAATCCCGACCGTCACTCAAGCATATACTCCACTGAACACACAGAATCCCGACCATCACTATGGCATATACTCCACTGAACACAGAGAATCCCGACTGTCACACAGGCATATACTCCACTGAGCACAGAGAATCCCGACCGTCACTCAGGCATATACTCCGCTGAGCACAGAGAATCCAGACCACCACACAGGCATATACTCCACTGAACACAGAGAATCCCGACTGTCACTCAGGCATATACTCCACTGAGCACAGAGAATCCAGACGGCCACACAGGCATATAGTCCACGAAGCACAGAGAATCCCGACCACCACACAGGCATATACTCCATTGAACACAGAGAATCCCGACCCTCACCAGGCATTTACTCCACTGAACACAGAGAATCCCGACCCTCACACAGGCATTTACTCCACTGAACACAGAAAATCCCGGCCGCCACTCAGGCGTATACTCCACTGAACACAGAGAATCCCGACCTCCACACAGGCATATACTCCACTGAGCACAGAGAATCCCGATCGCCACACAGGCATATACTCCACTGAGCACAGAGAATCCCGACCGTCACTCAGGCATATACTCCACTGAACAAAGAGAATACCAACCGTCACTCAGGCATATACTCCACTGAACACAGAGATTCCCGACCATCACTATGGCACATACTCCACTGAGCAAAGAGAATCTCGACCGCCACACAGGCATATACTCCACTGAGCACAGAGAATCCCGACCGTCACTCAGGCATATACTCCACTGAGCACAGAGAATCCAGACCGCCACACAGGCATATACTCCACTGAACACAGAGAATCCCGACCGTCACACAGGCATATACTCCACTGAACACAGAGAATCCCGACCATCACTATGGAATATACTCCACTGAGCAAAGACAATCTCGACCGCCACACAGGCATATACTCCACTGAGCACAGAGAATCCCGACCGTCACTCAGGCATATACTCCACTGAGCACAGAAAATCTCGACCGCCACACAGGCATATACTCCACTGAGCACAGAGAATCCTGACCACCACACAGGCATTTACTTCACTGAACACAGAAAATCCCGATCCTCACACAGGCATTTACTCCACTGTACACAGAGAATCCCGACCGTCACACGGGCATTTACTCCACTTAACACAGAAAATCCTGGCCACCACTCAGGCGTATACTCCACTGAACACAGAGAATCCCTCGCGCCACACAGGCATATACTCCACTGAACACAGAGAATCCCGACCGTCACTCAGGCATACACTCCACTAAACAGAGAATCCCGACCGCCACACATGCATATACTCCACTGAACACAGAGAATCCCGACCGCCACACAGGCGTATACTCCACTGAACAAAGAGAATACCGACCGTCACTCAGGCATATACTCCACTGAACGCAGAGAATCCCGACCATCACTCAGGCATTTACTCCACTGAACACAGAGAAGAATCCAGACCGCCACACAGGCATATACTCCACTGAACACAGAGAATCCTGACTGTCACTCAGGCATATACTCCACTGAGCACAGAGAATCCAGACCGCCACACAGGCGTATACTCCACTGAACAAAGAGAATACCGACCGTCACTCAGGCATATACTCCACTGAACGCAGAGAATCCCGACCATCACTCAGGCATATACTACACTGAGCACAGAGAATCCAGACTACCACACAGGCATATACTCCACTGAGCACAGAGAATCCCGACCGTCACTCAGGCATTTACTCCACTGAACACAGAGAAGAATCCAGACTGCCACACAAGCATATACTCCACTGAACATAGAGAATCCTGACTGTCACTCAGGCATATACTCCACTGAGCACAGAGAATCCAGATCGTCACTCAGGCATATACTCCACTGAGCACAGAGAATCCAGACCGCCACACAGGAATAAACTCCACTGAACACAGAGAATCCCGACCGTCACACAGGCATATACTCCACTGAACACAGAGAATCCCGACCATCACTATGGCATATACTCCACTGAGCAAAGAGAATGTCGACCGCCACACAGGCATATACTCCACTGAGCACAGAGAATCCCGACCGTCACTCAGGCATATACTCCACTGAGCACAGAGAATCTCGACCGCCACACAGGCATATACTCCACTGAGCACAGAGAATCCTGACCACCACACAGGCATTTACTTTACTGAACACAGAAAATCCCGACCCTCACACAGGCATTTACTCCACTGAACACAGAGCATCCCGACCACCACACAGGCATATACTCCACTAAGCACAGAGAATCCTGACCACCACACAGGCATTTACTTCACTGAACACAGAAAATCCCGACCCTCACACAGGCATTTACTCCACTGAACACAGAGCATCCCGACCCTCACACAGGCATTTACTCCACTGTACACAGAGAATCCCGACCGTCAGGCGGGCATTTACTCCACTGAACACAGAAAATCCTGGCCGCCACCCAGGCGTATACTCCACTGAACACAGAGAATCCCTCGCGCCACACAGGCATATACTCCACTGAACACAGAGAATCCCGACCGTCACTCAGGCATACACTCCACTAAACAGAGAATCCCGACCGCCACACAGGCATATACTCCACTGAACACAGAGAATCCCGACCGCCACACAGGCGTATACTCCACTGAACAAAGAGAATACCGACCGTCACTCAGGCATATACTCCACTGAACGCAGAGAATCCCGACCATCACTATGGCATAAACTCCACTGAGCACAGAGAATCCCGACCGTCACTCAGGCATACACTCCACTGAACAGAGAATCCCGACCGCCACACAGGCATATACTCCACTGAACACAGAGCATCCTGACCGTCACTCAGGCATATACTCCTCTGAACAAAGAGAATCCCGACCGTCACTCAGGCATATACTCCACTGAACACAGAGAATCCCGACCGTCACTATGGCATATACTCCACTGAGCACAGAGAACCCGGACCGTCACTCAGGCATATACTCCACTGATCACAGAGAATCCCGACCGCCACACAGGCATTTACTCCACTGAGCACAGAGAATCCCGACCGTCACTCAGGCATTTACTCCACTGAACACAGAGAAGAATCCAGACCGCCACACAGGCATATACTCCACTGAACACAGAGAATCCTGACTGTCACTCAGGCATATACTCCACTGAGCACAGAGAATCCAGACCGTCACTCAGGCATATACTCCACTGAGCACAGAGAATCCAGACCGCCACACAGGAATAAACTCCACTGAACACAGAGAATCCCGACCGTCACACAGGCATATACTCCACTGAACACAGAGAATCCCGACCATCACTATGGCACATACTCCACTAAGCAAAGAGAATCTCGACCGCCACACAGGCATATACTCCACTGAGCACAGAGAATCCCGACCGTCACTCAGGCATATACTCCACTGAGCACAGAGAATCTCGACCGCCACACAGGCATATACTCCACTGAGCACAGAGAATCCTGACCACCACACATGCATTTACTTCACTGAACACAGAAAATCCCGACCGTCACACAGGCATTTACTCCACTGAACACAGAGCATCCCGACCCTCACCCAGGCATTTACTCCACTGTACACAGAGAATCCCGACCGTCACACGGGCATTTACTCCACTGAACACAGAAAATCCTGGCCGCCACTCAGGCGTATACTCCACTGAACACAGAGAATCCCTCGTGCCACACAGGCATATACTCCACTGAACATAGAGAATCCCGACCGCCACACAGGCGTATACTCCACTGAACAAAGAGAATACCGACCGTCACTCAGGCATATACTCCACTGAACGCAGAGAATCCCGACCATCACTCAGGCATATACTACACTGAGCACAGAGAATCCAGACTACCACACAGGCATATACTCCACTGAGCACAGAGAATCCCGACCGTCACTCAGGCATTTACTCCACTGAACACAGAGAAGAATCCAGACTGCCACACAAGCATATACTCCACTGAACATAGAGAATCCTGACTGTCACTCAGGCATATACTCCACTGAGCACAGAGAATCCAGATCGTCACTCAGGCATATACTCCACTGAGCACAGAGAATCCAGACCGCCACACAGGAATAAACTCCACTGAACACAGAGAATCCCGACCGTCACACAGGCATATACTCCACTGAACACAGAGAATCCCGACCATCACTATGGCATATACTCCACTGAGCAAAGAGAATGTCGACCGCCACACAGGCATATACTCCACTGAGCATAGAGAATCCCGACCGTCACTCAGGCATATACTCCACTGAGCACAGAGAATCTCGACCGCCACACAGGCATATACTCCACTGAGCACAGAGAATCCTGACCACCACACAGGCATTTACTTTACTGAACACAGAAAATCCCGACCCTCACACAGGCATTTACTCCACTGAACACAGAGCATCCCGACCACCACACAGGCATATACTCCACTAAGCACAGAGAATCCTGACCACCACACAGGCATTTACTTCACTGAACACAGAAAATCCCGACCCTCACACAGGCATTTACTCCACTGAACACAGAGCATCCCGACCCTCACACAGGCATTTACTCCACTGTACACAGAGAATCCCGACCGTCAGGCGGGCATTTACTCCACTGAACACAGAAAATCCTGGCCGCCACTCAGGCGTATACTCCACTGAACACAGAGAATCCCGACCGCCACACAGGCGTATACTCCACTGAACAAAGAGAATACCGACCGTCACTCAGGCATATACTCCACTGAACGCAGAGAATCCCGACCATCACTATGGCATAAACTCCACTGAGCACAGAGAATCCCGACCGTCACTCAGGCATACACTCCACTGAACAGAGAATCCCGACCGCCACACAGGCATATACTCCACTGAACACAGAGCATCCTGACCGTCACACAGGCATATACTCCTCTGAACAAAGAGAATCCAGACCGTCACTCAGGCATATACTCCACTGAACACAGAGAATCCCGACCTCCACACAGGCATATACTCCACTGAGCCCAGAGAATCCCGATCGCCACACAGGCATATACTCCACTGAGCACAGAGAATCCCGACCGTCACTCAGGCATATACTCCACTGAACAAAGAGAATACCAACCGTCACTCAGGCATATACTCCACTGAACACAGAGAATCCCCACCTTCACTATGGCATATACTCCACTGAGCAAAGAGAATCTCGACCGCCACACAGGCATATACTCCACTGAGCACAGAGAATCCCGACCGTCACTCAGGCATATACTCCACTGAGCACAGAGAATCCAGACCGCCACACAGGCATATACTCCACTGAACACAGAGAATCCCGACCGTCACACAGGCATATACTCCACTGAACACAGAGAATCCCGATCATCACTATGGCATATACTCCACTGAGCAAAGAGAATCTCGACCGCCACACAGGCATATACTCCACTGAGCACAGAGAATCCCGACCGTCACTCAGGCATATACTCCACTGAGCACAGAGACTCTCGACTGCCACACAGGCATATACTCCACTGAGCACAGAGAATCCTGACCACCACACAGGCATTTACTTCACTGAACACAGAAAATCCCGACCCTCACACAGGCATTTACTCCACTGAACACAGAGCATCCCGACCCTCACACAGGCATTTACTCCACTGTACACAGAGAATCCCGACCGTCACACGGGCATTTACTCCACTGAACACAGAAAATCCTGGCCGCCACCCAGGCGTATACTCCACTGAACACAGAGAATCCCTCGCGCCACACAGGCATATACTCCACTGAACACAGAGAATCCCGACCGTCACTCAGGCATACACTCCACTAAACAGAGAATCCCGACCGCCACACAGGTATATACTCCACTGAACACAGAGAATCCCGACCGCCACACAGGCGTATACTCCACTGAACAAAGAGAATACCGACCGTCACTCAGGCATATACTCCACTGAACGCAGAGAATCCCGACCATCACTATGGCATAAACTCCACTGAGCACAGAGAATCCCGACCGTCACTCAGGCATACACTCCACTGAACAGAGAATCCCGACCGCCACACAGGCATATACTCCACTGAACACAGAGCATCCTGACCGTCACTCAGGCATATACTCCTCTGAACAAAGAGAATCCCGACCGTCACTCAGGCATATACTCCACTGAACACAGAGAATCCCGACCGTCACTATGGCATATACTCCACTGAGCACAGAGAACCCGGACCGTCACTCAGGCATATACTCCACTGATCACAGAGAATCCCGACCGCCACACAGGCATTTACTCCACTGAGCACAGAGAATCCAGACCGCCATGCAGGCATATACTCCAATGAACACAGAGAATCATGACCGTCACTCAGGCATATACTCCACTGATCACAGAGAATCCCGACCGCCACACAGGCATTTACTCCACTGAGCACAGAGAATCCAGACCGCCATGCAGGCATATACTCCACTGAGCACAGAGAATCTCGACCGCCACACAGGCATATACTCCACTGAGCACAGAGAATCCTGACCACCACACAGGCATTTAATCCACTGAACACAGAGAATCCCGATCCTCACACAGGCATTTATTCCACTGAACACAGAGAATCCCGACCCTCACACAGGCATTTACTCCACTGTACACAGAGAATCCCGACCGTCACACGGGCATTTACTCCACTGAACACAGAAAATCCCGGCCGCCACTCAGGCGTATACTCCACTGAACACAGAGAATCCCTCGCGCCACACAGGCATATACTCCACTGAACACAGAGAATCCCTCGCGCCACACAGGCATATACTCCACTGAACACAGAGAATCCCGACTGCCACACAGGCGTATACTCCACTGAACAAAGAGAATACCGACCGTCACTCAGGCATATACTCCACTGAACGCAGAGAATCCCGACCGTCACTCAGGCATACACTCCACTGAACACAGAGAATCCCGACCGCCAAACAGGCGTATACTCCACTGAACAAAGAGAATACCGACCGTCACTCAGGCATATACTCCACTGAACGCAGAGAATCCCGACCGTCACTCAGGCATACACTCCACTGAACACAGAGAATCCTGACCGTCACTCAGGCATTTACTCCACTGAACACAGAGAATCCCGACCGTCACTATGGCATATACTCCACTGAGCACAGAGAACCCGGACCGTCACTCAGGCATATACTCCACTGATCATAGAGAATCCCGACTGCCACACAGGCATTTACTCCACTGAGCACAGAGAATCCAGACCGCCATGCAGGCATATACTCCACTGAACACGGAGAATCCTGACCGTCACTCAGGCATATACTCCTCTGAACACCGAGAATAGCAACGGTCACTCAGACATATACTCCACTGAGCACAGAGAATACAGACCGCCACACAGGCATATACTCCACTGAACAAAGAGAATCCCGACCGTCACTCAGGCATTTACTCCACTGAGCACAGAGAATCTCGACCGTCACACAGTCATATACTCCACTGAGCACAGAGAATCCTGACCACCACACAGGCATATACTCCACTGAACACAGAGAATCCCGACCCTCACACAGGCATTTACTCCACTGAACACAGAGAATCCCGACCCTCACACAGGCATTTACTCCACTGTACACAGAGAATGCCGACCGTCACTCAGGCATACACTCCTCTGAACACAGAGAATCCCGACCGTCACTCAGGCATATATTCCACTGAGCACAAGAACCCCGATCGTCACTCAGGCATATACTCCACTGAGCACAGAGAATCCCGACCGCCACACAGGCATATACTCCACTGAACACAGAGAATCCAGACTGCCACTCAGGCATTTACTCCACAGAACACAGAGAAGAATCCAGACCGTCACTCAGGCATATACTCCACTGAGCACGGAGAATCCAGACCGCCACACAGGCATATACTCCACTGAACACAAAGAATCCCGACCGTCACTCAGGTATATACTCCACTAAACACAGAGAATCCAACCCTCACTCAGGCATATACTCCACTGAGCACAGAGAATTCAGACCGCCACACAGGCATATACTCCATTGAACACAGAGAATCCCGACCGTCACTCAGTCATATACTCTACTGAGCACAGAGAATCTCGACCGCCACACAGGTGTATACTCCACTGAACAAACAGAATACCGACCGTCACTCAAGCATATACTCCACTGAACACACAGAATCCCGACCATCACTATGGCATATACTCCACTGAACACAGAGAATCCCGACTGTCACACAGGCATATACTCCACTGAGCACAGAGAATCCCGACCGTCACTCAGGCATATACTCCACTGAGCACAGAGAATCCAGACCACCACACAGGCATATACTCCACTGAACACAGAGCATCCCGACTGTCACTCAGGCATATACTCCACTGAGCACAGAGAATCCAGATCGCCACACAGGCATATAGTCCACTAAGCACAGAGAATCCCGACCACCACACAGGCATATACTCCACTGAACACAGAGAATCCCGACACTCACACAGGCATTTACTCCACTGAACACAGAGAATCCCGACCCTCACACAGGCATTTACTCCACTGAACACAGAGAATCCCTACCCTCACACAGGCATTTACTCCACTGAACACAGAAAATCCCGGCCGCCACTCAGGCGTATACTCCACTGAACACAGAGAATCGCGACCTCCACACAGGCATATACTCCACTGAGCACAGAGAATCCCGATCGCCACACAGGCATATACTCCACTGAGCACAGAGAATCCCAACCGTAACTCAGGCATATACTCCACTGAACAAAGAGAATACCAACCATCACTCAGGCATATACTCCACTGAACACAGAGAATCCCGACCATCACTATGGTATATACTCCACTGAGCAAAGAGAATCTCGACCGCCACACAGGCATATACTCCACTGAGCACAGAGAATCCCGACCGTCACTCAGGCATATACTCCACTGAGCACAGAGAATCCAGACCGCCACACAGGCATATACTCCACTGAACACAGAGAATCCCGACCATCACTATGGCATATACTCCACTGAGCAAAGAGAATCTCGACCGCCACACAGGCATATACTCCACTGAGCACAGGGAATCCCGACCGTCACTCAGGCATATACTCCACTGAGCACAGAGAATCTCCACCGCCACACAGGCATATACTCCACTGAGCACAGAGAATCCTGACCACCACACAGGCATTTACTTCACTGAACACAGAAAATCCCGACCCTCACACAGGCATTTACTCCACTGAACACAGAGCATCCCGACCCTCACACAGGCATCTACTCCACTGTACACAGAGAATCCCGACCGTCACACGGGCATTTACTCCACTGAACACAGAAAATCCTGGCCGCCACTCAGGCGTATACTCCACTGAACACAGAGAATCCCTCGTGCCACACAGGCATATACTCCACTGAACACAGAGAAACCCGACCGTCACTCAGGCATATACTCCACTGAACAAAGAGAATACCGACCGTCACTCAGGCATATACTCCACTGAACGCAGAGAATCCCGACCATCACTATGGCATATACTCCACTGAGCACAGAGAATCCCGACCGTCACTCAGGCATACACTCCACTGAACAGAGAATCCCGACCGCCACACAGGCATATACTCCACTGAACACAGAACATCCTGACCGTCACTCAGGCATATACTCCTCTGAACAAAGAGAATCCCGACCGTCACTCAGGCATATACTCCACTGAACACAGAGAATCCCGACCGTCACTATGGCATATACTCCACTGAGCACAGAGAACCCGGACCGTCACTCAGGCATATACTCCACTAATCACAGAGAATCCCGACCGCCACACAGGCATTTACTCCACTGAGCACAGAGAATCCAGACCGCCACGCAGGCATATACTCCACTGAACACAGAGAATCCTGAACGTCACTCAGGCATATACTCTACTGAGCACAGAGAATCTCGACCGCCACACAGGCGTATACTCCACTGAACAAACAGAATACCGACCGTCACTCAAGCATATACTCCACTGAACACACAGAATCCCGACCATCACTATGGCATATACTCCACTGAACACAGAGAATCCCGACTGTCACACAGGCATATACACCACTGAGCACAGAGAATCCCGACCGTCACTCAGGCATATACTCCACTGAGCACAGAGAATCCAGACCACCACACAGGCATATACTCCACTGAGCACAGAGAATCCAGACCGCCACACAGGCATATAGTCCACTAAGCACAGAGAATCCCGACCACCACACAGGCATATACTCCACTGAACACAGAGAATCCTGACACTCACACAGGCATTTACTCCACTGAACACAGAGAATCCCGACCCTCACACAGGCATTTACTCCACTGAACACAGAGAATCCCTACTCTCACACAGGCATTTACTCCACTGAACACAGAAAATCCCGGCCGCCACTCAGGCGTATACTCCACTGAACACAGAGAATCGCGACCTCCACACAGGCATATACTCCACTGAGCACAGAGAATCCCGATCGCCACACAGGCATATACTCCACTGAGCACAGAGAATCCCAACCGTAACTCAGGCATATACTCCACTGAACAAAGAGAATACCAACCATCACTCAGGCATATACTCCACTGAACACAGAGAATCCCGACCATCACTATGGCATATACTCCACTGAGCAAAGAGAATCTCGACCGCCACACAGGCATATACTCCACTGAGCACAGAGAATCCCGACCGTCACTCAGGCATAAACTCCACTGAGCACAGAGAATCCAGACCGCCACACAGGCATATACTCCACTGAACACAGAGAATCCCGACCGTCACACAGGCATATACTCCACTGAACACAGAGAATCCCGACCATCACTATGGCATATACTCCACTGAGCAAAGAGAATCTCGACCGCCACACAGGCATATACTCCACTGAGCACAGGGAATCCCGACCGTCACTCAGGCATATACTCCACTGAGCACAGAGAATCTCCACCGCCACACAGGCATATACTCCACTGAGCACAGAGAATCCTGACCACCACACAGGCATTTACTTCACTGAACACAGAAAATCCCGACCCTCACACAGGCATTTACTCCACTGAACACAGAGCATCCCGACCCTCACACAGGCATCTACTCCACTGTACACAGAGAATCCCGACCGTCACACGGGCATTTACTCCACTGAACACAGAAAATCCTGGCCGCCACTCAGGCGTATACTCCACTGAACACAGAGAATCCCTCGCGCCACACAGGCATATACTCCACTGAACACAGAGAAACCCGACCGTCACTCAGGCATACACTCCACTAAACAGAGAATCCCGACCGCCACACAGGCATATACTCCACTGAACACAGAGAATCCCGACCACCACACAGGCGTATACTCCACTGAACAAAGAGAATACCGACCGTCACTCAGGCATATACTCCACTGAACGCAGAGAATCCCGACCATCACTATGGCATATACTCCACTGAGCACAGAGAATCCCGACCGTCACTCAGGCATACACTCCACTGAACAGAGAATCCCGACCGCCACACAGGCATGTACTCCACTGAACACAGAAAATCCTGACCGTCACTCAGGCATATACTCCTCTGAACAAAGAGAATCCCGACCGTCACTCAGGCATATACTCCACTGAACACAGAGAATCCCGACCGTCACTATGGCATATACTCCACTGAGCACAGAGAAACCGGACCGTCACTCAGGCATATACTCCACTAATCACAGAGAATCCAGACCGCCACACAGGCATTTACTCCACTGAGCACAGAGAATCCAGACCGCCACGCAGGCATATACTCCACTGAACACAGAGAATCCTGAACGTCACTCAGGCATATACTCCACTGAACACCGAGAATCCCAACGGTCACTCAGGCATATACTCCACTGAGCACAGAGAATCCAGACCGCCACACAGGCATATACTCCACTGAACACAGAGAATCCCGACCGTCACTCAGGCATATACTCCACTGAGCACAGAGAATCCCGATCCTCACACAGGCATTTACTCCACTGAACACAGAGAATCCCGACCCTCACACAGGCATTTACTCCACTGTACACAGAGAATCCCGACCGTCACTCAGGCATATACTCCACTAAGCACAGAGAATCCAGACCGCCACACAGCCATATACTCCCCGACCGTCACACAGGCATATATTCCACTGAGCACAGAGAATCTCGACCGCCACACAGGCATATACTCCACTGAGCACAGAGAATCCTGACCACCACACAGGCATTTACTCCACTGAACACAGAGAATCCCGACCCTCACACAGGCATTTACTCCACTGAACACAGAGAATCCCGACCCTCACACAGGCATTTACTCCACTGTACACAGAGAATCCCGACCGTCACACGGGCATTTACTCCACTGAACACAGAAAGTCCCTCGCGCCACACAGGCGTATACTCCACTGAACACAGAAAGTCCCTCGCGCCACACAGGCATATACTCCACTGAACACAGAGAATCCCTCGCGCCACACAGGCATATACTCCACTGAACACAGAGAATCCCGACCGTCACTCAGGCATACACTGCACTAAACAGAGAATCCCGACCGCCACACAGGCATATACTCCACTTAACACAGAGAATCCCGACCGCCACACAGGCGTATACTCCACTGAACAAAGAGAATACCGACCGTCACTCAGGCATATACTCCACTGAACGCAGAGAATCCCGACCATCACTATGGCATATACTCCACTGAGCACAGAGAATCCCGACCCTCACACAGGCATTTACTCCACTGTACACAGAGAATCCCGACCGTCACTCAGGCATATACTCCACTAAGCACAGAGAATCCAGACCGCCACACAGGCATATACTCCCCGACCGTCAAACAGGCATATATTCCACTGAGCACAGAGAATCTCGACCGCCACACAGGCATATACTCCACTGAGCACAGAGAATCCTGACCACCACACAGGCATTTACTCCACTGAACACAGAGAATCCCGACCCTCACACAGGCATTTACTCCACTGAACACAGAGAATCCCGACCCTCACACAGGCATTTACTCCACTGTACACAGAGAATCCCGACCGTCACACGGGCATTTACTCCACTGAACACAGAAAATCCCGGCCGCCACTCAGGCGTATACTCCACTGAACACAGAGAGTCCCTCGCGCCACACAGGCATATACTCCACTGAACACAGAGAATCCCTCGCGCCACACAGGCATATACTCCACTGAACACAGAGAATCCCGACCGTCACTCAGGCATACACTGCACTAAACAGAGAATCCCGACCGCCACACAGGCATATACTCCACTTAACACAGAGAATCCCGAACGCCACACAGGCGTATACTCCACTGAACAAAGAGAATGCCGACCGTCACTCAGGCATATACTCCACTGAACGCAGAGAATCCCGACCATCACTATGGCATATACTCCACTGAGCACAGAGAATCCCGACCGTCACTCAGGTATACACTCCACTGAACACAGAGCATCCTGACCGTCACTCAGGCATATACTCCTCTGAACAAAGAGAGTCCCGACCGTCACTCAAGCATATACTCCACTGAACACAGAGAATCCCGACCGTCACTATGGCATATACTCCACTGAGCACAGAGAACCCGGACCGTCACTCAGGTATATACTCCACTGATCATAGAGAATCCCGACTGCCACACAGGCTTTTACTCCACTGAGCACAGAGAATCCAGACCGCCACGCAGACATATACTCCACTGAACACAATGAATCCCGACCGTCACTCAGGCATACACTCCGCTGAACAGAGAATCCCGACCGTCACTCAGGCATATACTCCTCTGAAAACAGAGAATCCCGACCGTCACTCAGGCATACACTCCACTGAACAGAGAATCCCGACCGCCACACAGGCATATACTCCACTGAACACAGAGCATCCTGACCGTCACTCAGCCATATACTCCTCTGAACAAAGAGAATCCCGACCGTCACTCAGGCATATACTCCACTGAACACAGAGAATCCCGACCGTCACTATGGCATATACTCCACTGAGCACAGAGAACCCGGACCGTCACTCAGGCATATCCTCCACTAATCACAGAGAATCCCGACCGCCACACAGGCATTTACTCCACTGAGCACAGGGAATCCCGACCGCCACGCAGGCATATACTCCACTGAACACAGAGAATCCTGACCGTCACTCAGGCATATACTCCACTGAACACCGAGAATCCCAATGGTCACTCAGGCATAAACTCTACTGAGCACAGAGAATCCAGACCGCCACACAGGCATATACTCCACTGAACACAGAGAATCCCGACCGTCACTCAGGCATATACTCCACTGAGCACAGAGAATCTCGACCGTCACACAGTCATATACTCCACTGAGCACAGAGAATCCTGACCACCACACAGGCATATACTCCACTGAACACAGAGAATCCCGACCCTCACACAGGCATTTACTCCACTGAACACAGAGAATCCCGACCCTCACACAGGCATTTACTCCACTGTACAAAGAGAATCCCGACCGTCACTCAGGCATATACTCCCCGACCATCACACAGGCATATATTCCACTAAGCACAGAGAATCTCGACCGCCACACAGGCATATACTCCACTGAGCACAGAGAATCCTGACCACCACACAGGCATTTACTCCACTGAACACAGAGAATCCCGACCCTCACACAGGCATTTACTCCACTGAACACAGAGAATCCCGACCCTCACACAGGCATTTACTCCACTGTACACAGAGAATCCCGGCCGCCACTCAGGCGTATACTCCACTGAACACAGAGAATCCCTCGCGCCACACAGGCTTATACTCCACTGAACACAGAGAATCCCTCGCGCCACACAGGCATATACTCCACTGAACACAGAGAATCCCGACCGTCACTCAGGCATACACTGCACTAAACAGAGAATCCCGACCGCCACACAGGCATATACTCCACTTAACACAGAGAATCCCGACCGCCACACAGGCATACACTCCACTGAACACAGAGCATCCTGACCGTCACTCAGGCATATACTCCTCTGAACAAAGAGAATCCCGACCGTCACTCAGGCATATACTCCACTGAACACAGAGAATCCTGACCGTCACTATGGCATATACTCCACTGAGCACAGAGAACCCGGACCGTCACTCAGGCATATACTCCACTGATCATAGAGAATCCCGACTGCCACACAGGCTTTTACTCCACTGAGCACAGAGAATCCAGACCGCCACGCCGACATATACTCCACTAAACACAGAGAATCCTGACCGTCACTCAGGCATATACTCCACTGAACACCGAGAATCCCAACGGTCACTCAGGCATATACTCCACTGTACACAGAGAATCCCGACCGTCACTCAGGCATATACTCCACTGAACACAGAGAATCCCGACCGTCACTCAGGCATACACTCCGCTGAACAGAGAATCCCGACCGCCACACAGGCGTATACTCCACTGAACAAAGAGAATACCGACCGTCACTCAGGCATATACTCCACTGAACGCAGAGAATCCCGACCATCACTCAGGCATATACTACACTGAGCACAGAGAATCCAGACTGCCACACAGGCATATACTCCACTGAGCACAGAGAATCCCGACCGTCACTCAGGCATTTACTCCACTGAACACAGAGAAGAATCCAGACTGCCACACAGGCATATACTCCACTGAACACAGAGAATCCTGACTGTCACTCAGGCATATACTCCACTGAGCACAGAGAATCCAGACCGTCACTCAGGCATATACTCCACTGAGCACAGAGAATCCAGACCGCCACACAGGAATAAACTCCACTGAACACAGAGAATCCCGACCGTCACACAGGCATATACTCCACTGAACACAGAGAATCCCGACCATCACTATGGCATATACTCCACTGAGCAAAGAGAATCTCGACCGCCACACAGGCATATACTCCACTGAGCACAGAGAATCCCGACCGTCACTCCGGCATATACTCCACTGAGCACAGAGAATCTCGACCGCCACACAGGCATATACTCCACAGAGCACAGAGAATCCTGACCACCACACAGGCATTTACTTCACTGAACACAGAAAATCCAGACCCTCACACAGGCATTTACTCCACTGAACACAGAGCATCCCGACCACCACACAGGCATATACTCCACTAAGCACAGAGAATCCTGACCACCACACAGGCATTTACTTCACTGAACACAGAAAATCCCGACCCTCACACAGGCATTTACTCCACTGAACACAGAACATCCCGACCCTCACACAGGCATTTACTCCACTGTACACAGAGAATCCCGACCGTCAGGCGGGCATTTACTCCACTGAACACAGAAAATCCTGGCCGCCACTCAGGCGTATACTCCACTGAACACAGAGAATCCCTCGCGCCACACAGGCATATACTCCACTGAACACAGAGAATCCCGACCGTCACTCAGGCATACACTCCACTAAACAGAGAATCCCGACCGCGACACATGCATATACTCCACTGAACACAGAGAATCCCAACCGCCACACAGGCGTATACTCCACTGAACAAAGAGAATACCGACCGTCACTCAGGCATATACTCCACTGAACGCAGAGAATCCCGACCATCACTATGGCATAAACTCCACTGAGCACAGAGAATCCCGACCGTCACTCAGGCATACACTCCACTGAACAGAGAATCCCGACCGCCACACAGGCATATACTCCACTGAACACAGAGCATCCTGACCGTCACTCAGGCATATACTCCTCTGAACAAAGAGAATCCCGACCGTCACTCAGGCATATACTCCACTGAACACAGAGAATCCCGACCTCCACACAGGCATATACTCCACTGAGCCCAGAGAATCCCGATCGCCACACAGGCATATACTCCACTGAGCACAGAGAATCCCGACCGTCACTCAGGCATATACTCCACTGAACAAAGAGAATACCAACCGTCACTCAGGCATATACTCCACTGAACACAGAGAATCCCCACCTTCACTATGGCATATACTCCACTGAGCAAAGAGAATCTCGACCGCCACACAGGCATATACTCCACTGAGCACAGAGAATCCTGACCGTCACTCAGGCATTTACTCCACTGAGCACAGAGAATCCAGACCGCCACACAGGCATATACTCCACTGAACACAGAGAATCCCGACCGTCACACAGGCATATACTCCACTGAACACAGAGAATCCCGACCATCACTATGGCATATACTCCACTGAGCAAAGAGAATCTCGACCGCCACACAGGCATATACTCCACTGAGCACAGAGAATCCCGACCGTCACTCAGGCATATACTCCACTGAGCACAGAGACTCTCGACCGCCACACAGGCATATACTCCACTGAGCACAGAGAATCCTGACCACCACACAGGCATTTACTTCACTGAACACAGAAAATCCCGACCCTCACACAGGCATTTACTCCACTGAACACAGAGCATCCCAACCCTCACACAGGCATTTACTCCACTGTACACAGAGAATCCCGACCGTCACACGGGCATTTACTCCACTGAACACAGAAAATCCTGGCCGCCACTCAGGGGTATACTCCACTGAACACAGAGAATCCCTCGCGCCACACAGGCATATACTCCACTGAACACAGAGAATCCCGACCGTCACTTAGGCATACACTCCACTAAACAGAGAATCCCGACCGCCACACAGGCATATACTCCACTGAACACAGAGAATCCTGACCGCCACACAGGCGTATACTCCACTGAACAAAGAGAATACCGACCGTCACTCAGGCATATACTCCACTGAACGCAGAGAATCCCGACCATCACTATGGCATAAACTCCACTGAGCACAGAGTATCCCGACCGTCACTCAGGCATACACTCCACTGAACAGAGAATCCCGACCGCCACACAGGCATATACTCCACTGAACACAGAGCATCCTGACCGTCACTCAGGCATATACTCCTCTGAACAAAGAGAATCCCGACCGTCACTCAGGCATATACTCCACTGAACACAGAGAATCCCGACCGTCACTATGGCATATACTCCACTGAGCACAGAGAACCCGGACCGTCACTCAGGCATATATTCCACTGATCACAGAGAATCCCGACCGCCACACAGGCATTTACTCCACTGAGCACAGAGAATCCAGACCGCCATGCAGGCATATACTCCACTGAAAACAGAGAATCCTGACCGTCACTCAGGCATATACTCCACTGAACACCGAGAATCCCAACGGTCACTCAGGCATATACTCCACTGAGCACAGAGAATCCAGACCGCCACACAGGCATATACTCCACTGAACACAGAGAATCCCGACCGTCACTCAGGCATATACTCCACTGAGCACAGAGAATCTCGACCGTCACACAGTCATATACTCCACTGAGCACAGAGAATCCTGACCACCACACAGGCATTTACTCCACTGAACACAGAGAATCCCGACCCTCACACAGGCATTTACTCCACTGTACACAGAGAAGTCCGACCGTCACTCAGGCATATACTCCACTAAGCACAGAGAATCCAAACCGCCACACAGGCATATACTCCACTGAACACAGAGAATCCCGACCGTCACACAGGCATATATTCCACTGAGCACAGAGAATCTCGACCGCCACACAGGCATATACTCCACTGAGCACAGAGAATCCTGACCACCACACAGGCATTTACTCCACTGAACACAGAGAATCCCGACCCTCACACAGGCATTTACTCCACTGAACACAGAGAATCCCGACCCTCACACAGGCATTTACTCCACTGTACACAGAGAATCCCGACCGTCACACGGGCATTTACTCCACTGAACACAGAAAATCCCGGCCGCCACTCAGGCGTATACTCGACTGAACACAGAGAATCCCTCGCGCCACACAGGCATATACTCCACTGAACACAGAGAATCCCTCGCGCCACACAGGCATATACTCCACTGAACACAGAGAATCCCGACCGCCACACAGGCGTATACTCCACTGAACAAAGAGAATACCGACCGTCACTCAGGCATATACTCCACTGAACGCAGAGAATCCCGACCGTCACTCAGGCATACACTCCACTGAACACAGAGAATCCCGACTGCCACACAGGCATATACTCCACTGAACAAAGAGAATACCGACCGTCACTCAGGCATATACTCCACTGAACGCAGAGAATCCCGTCCGTCACTCAGGCATACACTCCACTGAACACAGAGCATCCTGACCGTCACTCAGGCATATACTCCACTGAACACAGAGAATCCCAACCGTCACTATGGCATATACTCCACTGAGCAGAGAGAACCCGGACCGTCACTCAGCATATACTCCACTGATCATAGAGAATCCCGACTGCCACACAGGCATTTACTCCACTGAGCACAGAGAATCCAGACCGCCACGCAGGCATATACTCCACTGAACACAGAGAATCCTGACCGTCACTCAGGCATATACTCCTCTGAACACCGAGAATCCCAACGGTCACTCAGACATATACTCAACTGAGCACAGAGAATACAGACCGCCACACAGGCATATACTCCACTGAACAAAGAGGATCCCGACCGTCACTCAGGCATTTACTCCACTGAGCACAGAGAATCTCGACCGTCACACAGTCATATACTCCACTGAACACAGAGAATCCTGACCCTCAGACAGGCATTTACTCCACTGAACACAGAGAATCCCGACCCTCACACAGGCATTTACTCCACTGTACACAGAGAATCCCGACCGTCACTCAGGCATACACTCCGCTGAACAGAGAATCCCGACCGTCACTCAGGCATATACTCCTCTGAACACAGAGAATCCCGACCGTCACTCAGGCATATATTCCACTGAGCACAAGAACCCCGATCGTCACTCAGGCATATACTCCACTGAGCACAGAGAATCCCGACCGCCACACAGGCATATACTCCACTGAACACAGAGAATCCAGACTGCCACTCAGGCATTTACTCCACTGAACACAGAGAAGAATCCAGACCGTCACTCAGGCATATACTCCACTGAGCACAGAGAATCCAGACCGCCACACAGGCATATACTCCACTGAACACAAAGAATCCCGACCGTCACTCAGGTATATACTCCACTAAACACAGAGAATCCAACCCTCACTCAGGCATATACTCCACTGAGCACAGAGAATCCAGACCGCCACACAGGCATATACTCCATTGAACACAGAGAATCCCGACCGTCACTCAGTCATATACTCTACTGAGCACAGAGAATCTCGACCGCCACACAGGTGTATACTCCACTGAACAAACAGAATACCGACCGTCACTCAAGCATATACTCCACTGAACACACAGAATCCCGACCATCACTATGGCATATACTCCACTGAACACAGAGAATCCCGACTGTCACACAGGCATATACTCCACTGAGCACAGAGAATCCCGACCGTCACTCAGGCATATACTCCACTGAGCACAGAGAATCCAGACCACCACACAGGCATATACTCCACTGAACACAGAGCATCCCGACTGTCACTCAGGCATATATTCCACTGAGCACAGAGAATCCAGACCGCCACACAGGCATATAGTCCACTAAGCACAGAGAATCCCGACCACCACACAGGCATATACTCCACTGAACACAGAGAATCCCGACACTCACACAGGCATTTACTCCACTGAACACAGAGAATCCGACCCTCACACAGGCATTTACTCCACTGAACACATAAAATCCTGGCCGCCACTCAGGCGTATACTCCACTGAACACAGAGAATCTCTCACGCCACACAGGCATATACTCCACTGAACACAGAGAATCCCGACCGTCACTCAGGCATACACTCCACTAAACAGAGAATCCCGACCGCCACACAGGCATATACTCCACTGAACACAGAGAATCCCGACCGCCACTCAGGCGTATACTCCACTGAACACAGAGAATCCCTCACGCCACACAGGCATATACTCCACTGAACACAGAGAATCCCGACCGTCACTCAGGCATACACTCCACTAAACAGAGAATCCCGACCGCCACACAGGCATATACTCCACTGAACACAGAGAATCCCGACCACCACACAGGCGTATACTCCACTGAACAAAGAGAATACCGACCGTCACTCAGGCATATACTCCACTGAACGCAGAGAATCCCGACCATCACTATGGCATATACTCCACTGAGCACAGAGAATCCCGACGGTCACTCAGGCATACACTGCACTGAACAGAGAATCCCGACCGCCACACAGGCATATACTCCACTGAACACAGAGCATCCTGACCGTCACTCAGGCATATACTCCTCTGAACAAAGAGAATCCCGACCGTCACTCAGGCATATGCTCCACTGAACACAGAGAATCCCGACCGTCACTATGGCATATACTCCACTGAGCATAGAGAACCCGGACCGTCACTCAGGCATATACTCCACTAATCACAGAGAATCCCGACTGCAACACAGGCATTTACTCCACTGAGCACAGAGAATCCAGACCGCCACGCAGGCATATACTCCACTGAACACAGAGAATCCTGAACGTCACTCAGGCATATACTCCACTGAACACCGAGAATCCCAACGGTCACTCAGGCATATACTCCACTGAGCACAGAGAATCCAGACCGCCACACAGGCATATACTCCACTGAACACAGAGAATCCCGACCGTCACTCAGGCATATACTCCACTGTATACAGAGAATCTCGACCGTCACTCAGGCATATACTCCACTAAGCACAGAGAATCCAGACCGCCACACAGGCATATACTTCCCGACCGTCGCACAGGCATATATTCCACTGAGCACAGAGAATCTCGACCGCCACACAGGCATATACTCCACTGAGCCCAGAAAATCCTGACCACCACACAGGCATATACTCCACTAAGCACAGAGAATCCAGACCGCCACACAGACATATACTCCCCGACCGTCACACAGGCATATATTCCACTGAGCCCAGAGAATCTCGACCGTCACACAGTCATATAGTCCACTGAGCACAGAGAATCCTGACCACCACACAGGCATATACTCCACTGAACACAGAGAATCCCGATCCTCACACAGGCATTTACTCCACTGAACACAGAGAATCCCGACCCTCACACAGGCATTTACTCCACTGTACACAGAGAATCCCGACCGTCACTTAGGCATATACTCCACTAAGCACCGAGAATCCAGACCGCCACACAGGCATATACTCCCTGACCGTCACTCAGGCATATATTCCACTGAGCACAGAGAATCTCGACCGCCACACAGGCATATACTCCACTGAGCACAGAGAATCCTGACCACCACACAGGCATTTACTCCACTGAACACAGAGAATCCCGACCCTCACACAGGCATTTACTCCACTGAACACAGAGAATCCCGACCCTCACACACGCATTTACTCCACTGTACACAGAGAATCCCGACCGTCACACGGGCATTTACTCCACTGAACACAGAAAATCCCGGCCGCCACTCAGGCGTATACTCCACTGAACACAGAGAATCCCTCGCGCCACACAGGCATATACTCCACTGAACACAGAGAATCCCTCGCGCCACACAGGCATATACTCCACTGAACACAGAGAATCCCGACCGTCACTCAGGCATACACTGCACTAAACAGAGAATCCCGACCGCCACACAGGCATATACTCCACTTAACACAGAGAATCCCGACCGCCACACAGGCGTATACTCCACTGAACAAAGAGAATACCGACCGTCACTCAGGCATATACTCCACTGAACGCAGAGAATCCCGACCATCACTATGGCATATACTCCACTGAGCACAGAGAATCCCGACCGTCACTCAGGCATACACTCCACTGAACACAGAGCATCCTGACCGTCACTCAGGCATATACTCCTCTGAACAAAGAGAATCCCGACCGTCACTCAGGCATATACTCCACTGAACACAGAGAATCCTGACCGTGACTATGGCATATACTCCACTGAGCACAGAGAACCCGGACCGTCACTCAGGCATATACTCCACTGATCATAGAGAATCCCGACTGCCAAACAGGCTTTTACTCCACTGAGCACAGAGAATCCAGACCGCCACGCAGACATATACTCCACTGAACACAGAGAATCCTGACCGTCACTCAGGCATATACTCCACTGAACACCGAGAATCCCAACGGTCACTCAGGCATATACTCCACTGAGCACAGAGAATACAGACCGCCACACAGGCATATACTCCACTGAACACAGAGAATCGTGACCACCACACAGGCATATACTCCACTGAACACAGAGAATCCCGACCCTCACACAGGCATTTACTCCACTGAACACAGAGAATCCCGACCCTCACACAGGCATTTACTCCACTGTACACAGAGAATCCCGACCGTCACTCAGGCATATACTCCACTAAGCACAGAGAATCCAGACCATCACTATGGCATATACTCCACTGATCATAGAGAATCCCGACTGCCAAACAGGCTTTTACTCCACTGAGCACAGAGAATCCAGACCGCCACGCAGACATATACTACACTGAACACAGAGAATCCTGACCGTCACTCAGGCATATACTCCACTGAACACCGAGAATCCCAACGGTCACTCAGGCATATACTCCACTGAGCACAGAGAATACAGACCGCCACACAGGCATATACTCCACTGAACACAGAGAATCCTGACCACCACACAGGCATATACTCCACTGAACACAGAGAATCCCGACCCTCACACAGGCATTTACTCCACTGAACAGAGAGAATCCCGACCCTCACACAGGCATTTACTCCACTGTACACAGAGAATCCCGACCGTCACTCAGGCATATACTCCACTAAGCACAGAGAATCCAGACCGCCACACAGGCATATATTCCACTGAACACAATGAATCCCGACCGTCACTCAGGCATACACTCCGCTGAACAGAGAATCCCGACCGTCACTCAGACATATACTCCTCTGAAAACAGAGAATCCCGACCGTCACTCAGGCATATACTCCACTGAGCACAAGAACCCCGATCGTCACTCAGGCATATACTCCACTGAAAACAGAGAATCCCGACCGCCACACAGGCATATATTCCACTGAACACAGAGAATCCAGACTGCCACACAGGCATATACTCCACTGAGCACAGAGAATCCCGACCGTCACTCAGGCATTTACTCCACTGAACACAGAGAAGAATCCAGACCGCCAACACACGCATATACTCCACTGAACACAGAGAATCCCGACTGTCACTAAGGCATATACTACACTGAGCACAGAGAATCCAGACCGCCACACAGGCATATACTCCACTGAACACAGAGAATCCCGACCGTCACTCAGGCATATACTCCACTGAGCACAGAGAATCTCGACCGCCACACAGGCATATAGTCCACTAAGCACAGAGAATCCCGACCACCACACAGGCATATACTCCACTGAACACAGAGAATCCCGACCCTCACACAGGCATTTACTCCACTGAACACAGAGAATCCCGACCCTCACACAGGCATTTACTCCACTGAACACAGAATATCCCGGCCGCCACTCAGGCGTATACTCCACTGAGCACAGAGAATCCAGACCGCCACACAGGCATATACTCCACTGAACACAGAGAATCCCGACCGTCACTCAGGTATATACTCCACTAAACACAGAGAATCTAACCCTCACTCAGGCATATACTCCACTGAACACAGAGAATCCCTACCCTCACACAGGCATTTACTCCACTGAACACAGAAAATCCCGGCCGCCACTCAGGCGTATACTCCACTGAACACAGAGAATCCCGACCTCCACACAGGCATATACTCCATTGAACACAGAGAATCCCGACCGTCACTCAGGCGTATACTCCACTGAACCCAGAGAATCCCGACCGTCACTCAGGCATATACTCCACTGAGCACAGAGAATCCAGACCGCCACACAGGCATATACTCCACTGAGCACAGAGAATCCCGACCATCACTCAGGCATATACTCCACTGAGCACAGAGAATCTCGACCGCCACACAGGCGTACACTCCACTGAACAAACAGAATACCGACCGTCACTCAAGCATATACTCCACTGAACACACAGAATCCCGACCATCACTATGGCATATACTCCACTGAACACAGAGAATCCCGACTGTCACACAGGCATATACTCCACTGAGCACAGAGAATCCCGACCGTCACTCAGGCATATACTCCACTGAGCACAGAGAATCCAGACCACCACACAGGCATATACTCCACTGAACACAGAGCATCCTGACTGTCACTCAGGCATATACTCCACTGAGCACAGAGAATCCAGACGGCCACACAGGCATATAGTCCACTAAGCACAGAGAATCCCGACCACCACACAGGCATATACTCCACTGAGCACAGAGAATCCCAACCGTAACTCAGGCATATACTCCACTGAACAAAGAGAATACCAACCATCACTCAGGCATATACTCCACTGAACACAGAGAATCCCGACCATCACTATGGCATATACTCCACTGAGCAAAGATAATCTCGACCGCCACACAGGCATATACTCCACTGAGCACAGAGAATCCCGACCGTCACTCAGGCATATACTCCACTGAGCACAGAGAATACAGACCGCCACACAGGCATATACTCCACTGAACACAGAGAATCCCGACCGTCACACAGGCATATACTCCACTGAACACAGAGAATCCCGACCATCACTATGGCATATAATCCACTGAGCAAAGAGAATCTCGACCGCCACACAGGCATATACTCCACTGAGCACAGGGAATCCCGACCGTCACTCAGGCATATACTCCACTGAGCACAGAGAATCTCGACCGCCACACAGGCATATACTCCACTGAGCACAGAGAATCCAGACCACCACACAGGCATATACTCCACTGAACACAGAGCATCCCGACTGTCACTCAGGCATATACTCCACTGAGCACAGAGAATCCAGACCGCCACACAGGCATATAGTCCACTAAGCACAGAGAATCCCGACCACCACACAGGCATATACTCCACTGAGCACAGAGAATCCCAACCGTAACTCAGGCATATACTCCACTGAACAAAGAGAATACCAACCGTCACTCAGGCATATACCCCACTGAACACAGAGAATCCCGACCATCACTATGGCATATACTCCACTGAGCAAAGAGAATCTCGACCGCCACACAGGCATATACTCCACTGAGCACAGAGAATCCCGACCGTCACTCAGGTATATACTCCACTGAGCACAGAGAATCCAGACCGCCACACAGGCATATACTCCACTGAACACAGAGAATCCCGACCGTCACACAGGCCTATACTCCACTGAACACAGAGAATCCCGACCATCACTATGGCATATAATCCACTGAGCAAAGAGAATCTCGACCGCCACACAGGCATATACTCCACTGAGCACAGGGAATCCCGACCGTCACTCAGGCATATACTCCACTGAGCACAGAGAATCTCGACCGCCACGCAGGCATATACTCCACTGAGCACAGAGAATCCTGACCACCACACAGGCATTTACTTCACTGAACACAGAAAATCCCGACCCTCACACAGGCATTTACTCCACTGAACACAGAGCATCCCGACCCTCACACAGGCATTTACTCCACTCTACACAGAGAATCCCGACCGTCACACGGCATTTACTCCACTGAACACAGAAAATCCTGGCCGCCCTCAGGCGTATACTCCACTGAACACAGAGAATCCCTCGCGCCACACAGGCATATACTCCACTCAACACAGAGAATCCCGACCCTCACTCAGGAATACACTCCACTAAACAGAGAATCCCGACCGCCACACAGGCATATACTCCACTGAACACAGAGAATCCCGACCGCCACACAGGCGTATACTCCACTGAACAAAGAGAATACAGACCGTCACTCAGGCATATACTCCACTGAACGAAGAGAATCCCGACCATCACTATGGCATATACTCCACTGAGCACAGAGAATCCCGACCGTCACTCAGGCATACACTCCACTGAACAGAGAATCCCGACCGCCACACAGGCATATACTCCACTGAACACAGAGCATCCTGACCGTCACTCAGGCATATACTCCTCTGAACAAAGAGAATCCCGACCGTCACTCAGGCATATACTCCACTGAACACAGAGAATCCCGACCGTCACTATGGCATATACTCCACTGAGCACAGAGAACCCGGACTGTCACTCAGGCATATACTCCACTAATCACAGAGAATCCCGACCGCAACACAGGCATTTACGCCACTGAGCACAGAGAATCCAGACCGCCACGCAGGCATATACTCCACTGAACACAGATAATCCTGACCGTCACTCAGGCATATACGCCACTGAACACCGAGAATCCCAACGGTCACTCAGGCATAAACTCCACTGAGCACAGAGAATCCAGACCGCCACACAGGCATATACTCCACTGAACACAGAGAATCCCGACCGTCACTCAGGCATATACTCCACTGAGCACAGAGAATCTCGACCGTCACACAGTCATATACTCCACTGAGCACAGAGAATCCTGACCACCACACAGGCATATACTCCACTGAACACAGAGAATCCCGACCCTCACACAGGCATTTACTCCACTGAACACAGAGAATCCCGACCCTCACACAGGCATTTACTCCACTGAACACAGAAAATCCCGGCCGCCACTCAGGCGTATACTCCACTGAACACAGAGATTCCCTCGCGCCACACAGGCATATACTCCACTGAACACAGAGAATCCCGACCGTCACTCAGGCATACACTGCACTAAACAGAGAATCCCGACCGCCACACAGGCATATACTCCACTTAACACAGAGAATCCCGACCGCCACACAGGCGTATACTCCACTGAACAAAGAGAATACCGACCGTCACTCAGGCATATACTCCACTGAACGCAGAGAATCCCGACCATCACTATGGCATATACTCCACTGAGCACAGAGAATCCCGACCGTCACTCAGGCATACACTCCACTGAACACAGAGCATCCTGACCGTCACTCAGGCATATACTCCTCTGAACAAAGAGAATCCCGACCGTCACTCAGGCATATACTCCACTGATCATAGAGAATCCCGACTGCCAAACAGGCTTTTACTCCACTGAGCACAGAGAATCCAGACCGCCACGCAGACATATACTCCACTGAACACAGAGAATCCTGACCGTCACTCAGGCATATACTCCACTGAACACCGAGAATCCCAACGGTCACTCAGGCATATACTCCACTGAACACAGAGAATACAGACCGCCACACAGGCATATACTCCACTGAACACAGAGAATCCTGACCACCACACAGGCATATACTCCACTGAACACAGAGAATCCCGACCCTCACACAGGCATTTACTCCACTGAACACAGAGAATCCCGACCCTCACACAGGCATTTACTCCACTGTACACAGAGAATCCCGACCGTCACTCAGGCATATATTCCACTGAACACAATGAATCCCGACCGTCACTCAGGCATACACTCCGCTGAACAGAGAATCCCGACCGTCACTCAGGCATATACTCCTCTGAAAACAGAGAATCCCGACCGTCACTCAGGCATATACTCCACTGAGCACAAGAACCCTGATCGTCACTCAGGCATATACTCCACTGAAAACAGAGAATCCCGACCGCCACACAGGCATATATTCCACTGAACACAGAGAATCCAGACTGCCACACAGGCATATACTCCACTGAGCACAGAGAATCCCGACCGTCACTCAGGCATTTACTCCACTGAACACAGAGAAGAATCCAGACCGCCAACACACGCATATACTCCACTGAGCACAGAGAATCCCGACCGTTACTCAGGTATATACTCCACTGAACACAGAGAATCCAGACCGCCACACAGGCATATACTCCACTGAACACAGAGAATCCCGACCGTCACACAGGCATATACTCCACTGAACACAGAGAATCCCGACCATCACTATGGCATATAATCCACTGAGCAAAGAGAATCTCGACCGCCACACAGGCATATACTCCACTGAGCACAGGGAATCCCGAACGTCACTCAGGCATATACTCCACTGAGCACAGAGAATCTCAACCGCCACACAGGCATATACTCCACTGAGCACAGAGAATCCTGACCACCACACAGGCATTTACTTCACTGAACACAGAAAATCCCGACCCTCACACAGGCATTTACTCCACTGAACACAGAGCATCCCGACCCTCACACAGGCATTTACTCCACTCTACACAGAGAATCCCGACCGTCACACGGGCATTTACTCCACTGAACACAGAAAATCCTGGCCGCCCTCAGGCGTATACTCCACTGAACACAGAGAATCCCTCGCGCCACACAGGCATATACTCCACTCAACACAGAGAATCCCGACCCTCACTCAGGAATACACTCCACTAAACAGAGAATCCCGACCGCCACACAGGCATATACTCCACTGAACACAGAGAATCCCGACCGCCACACAGGCGTATACTCCACTGAACAAAGAGAATACAGACCGTCACTCAGGCATATACTCCACTGAACGCAGAGAATCCCGACCATCACTATGGCATATACTCCACTGAGCACAGAGAATCCCGACCGTCACTCAGGCATACACTCCACTGAACAGAGAATCCCGACCGCCACACAGGCATATACTCCACTGAACACAGAGCATCCTGACCGTCACTCAGGCATATACTCCTCTGAACAAAGAGAATCCCGACCGTCACTCAGGCATATACTCCACTGATCACAGAGAATCCCGACCGTCACTATGGCATATACTCCACTGAGCACAGAGAACCCGGACTGTCACTCAGGCATATACTCCACTAATCACAGAGAATCCCGACCGCCACACAGGCATTTACGCCACTGAGCACAGAGAATCCAGACCGCCACGCAGGCATATACTCCACTGAACACAGATAATCCTGACCGTCACTCAGGCATATACGCCACTGAACACCGAGAATCCCAACGGTCACTCAGGCATAAACTCCACTGAGCACAGAGCATCCAGACCGCCACACAGGCATATACTCCACTGAACACAGAGAATCCCGACCGTCACTCAGGCATATACTCCACTGAGCACAGAGAATCTCGACTGTCACACAGTCATATACTCCACTGAGCACAGAGAATCCTGACCACCACACAGGCATATACTCCACTGAACACAGAGAATCCCGACCCTCACACAGGCATTTACTCCACTGAACACAGAGAATCCCGATCCTCACACAGGCATTTACTCCACTGAACACAGAAAATCCCGGCCGCCACTCAGGCGTATACTCCACTGAACACAGAGAATCCCTCGCGCCACACAGGCATATACTCCACTGAACACAGAGAATCCCTCGCGCCACACAGGCATATACTCCACTGAACACAGAGAATCCCGACCGTCACTCAGGCATACACTGCACTAAACAGAGAATCCCGACCGCCACACAGGCATATACTCCACTTATCACAGAGAATCCCGACCGCCACACAGGCGTATACTCCACTGAACAAAGAGAATACCGACCGTCACTCAGGCATATACTCCACTGAACGCAGAGAATCCCGACCATCACTATGGCATATACTCCACTGAGCACAGAGAATCCCGACCGTCACTCAGGCATACACTCCACTGAACCCAGAGCATCCTGACCGTCACTCAGGCATATACTCCTCTGAACAAAGAGAATCCCGACCGTCACTCAGGCATATACTCCACTGAGCACAGAGAACCCGGACCGTCACTCAGGCATATACTCCACTGATCATAGAGAATCCCGACTGCCAAACAGGCTTTTACTCCACTGAGCACAGAGAATCCAGACCGCCACGCAGACATATACTCCACTGAACACAGAGAATCCTGACCGTCACTCAGGCATATACTCCACTGAACACCGAGAATCCCAACGGTCACTCAGGCATATACTCCACTGAACACAGAGAATACAGACCGCCACACAGGCATATACTCCACTGAACACAGAGAATCCTGACCACCACACAGGCATATACTCCACTGAACACAGAGAATCCCGACCCTCACACAGGCATTTACTCCACTGAACACAGAGAATCCCGACCCTCACACAGGCATTTACTCCACTGTACACAGAGAATCCCGACCGTCACTCAGGCATATATTCCACTGAACACAATGAATCCCGACCGTCACTCAGGCATACACTCCGCTGAACAGAGAATCCCGACCGTCACTCAGGCATATACTCCTCTGAAAACAGAGAATCCCGACCGTCACTCAGGCATATACTCCACTGAGCACAAGAACCCCGATCGTCACTCAGGCATATACTCCACTGAAAACAGAGAATCCCGACCGCCACACAGGCATATATTCCACTGAACACAGAGAATCCAGACTGCCACACAGGCATATACTCCACTGAGCACAGAGAATCCCGACCGTCACTCAGGCATTTACTCCACTGAACACAGAGAAGAATCCAGACCGCCAACACACGCATATACTCCACTGAACACAGAGAATCCCGACTGTCACTAAGGCATATACTACACTGAGCACAGAGAATCCAGACCGCCACACAGGCATATACCCCACTGAACACAGAGAATCCCGACCGTCACTCAGGCATATACTCCACTGAGCACAGAGAATCTCGACCGCCACACAGGCATATAGTCCACTAAGCACAGAGAATCCCGACCACCACACAGGCATATACTCCACTGAACACAGAGAATCCCGACCCTCACACAGGCATTTACTCCACTGAACACAGAGAATCCCGACCCTCACACAGGCATTTACTCCACTGAACACAGAATATCCCGGCCGCCACTCAGGCGTATACTCCACTGAGCACAGAGAATCCAGACCGCCACACAGGCATATACTCCACTGAACACAGAGAATCCCGACCGTCACTCAGGTATATACTCCACTAAACACAGAGAATCTAACCCTCACTCAGGCATATACTCCACTGAACACAGAGAATCCCTACCCTCACACAGGCATTTACTCCACTGAACACAGAAAATCCCGGCCGCCACTCAGGCGTATACTCCACTGAACACAGAGAATCCCGACCTCCACACAGGCATATACTCCATTGAACACAGAGAATCCCGACCGTCACACAGGCATATACTCCACTGAGCACAGAGAATCCCGACCATCACTCAGGCATATACTCCACTGAGCACAGAGAATCTCGACCGCCACACAGGCGTACACTCCACTGAACAAACAGAATACCGACCGTCACTCAAGCATATACTCCACTGAACACACAGAATCCCGACCATCACTATGTCATATACTCCACTGAACACAGAGAATCCCGACTGTCACACAGGCATATACTCCACTGAGCACAGAGAATCCCGACCGTCACTCAGGCATATACTCCACTGAGCACAGAGAATCCAGACCGCCACACAGGCATATACTCCACTGAACACAGAGCATCCTGACTGTCACTCAGGCATATACTCCACTGAGCACAGAGAATCCAGACGGCCACACAGGCATATAGTCCACTAAGCACAGAGAATCCCGACCACCACACAGGCATATACTCCACTGAGCACAGAGAATCCCAACCGTAACTCAGGCATATACTCCACTGAACAAAGAGAATACCAACCATCACTCAGGCATATACTCCACTGAACACAGAGAATCCCGACCATCACTATGGCATATACTCCACTGAGCAAAGAGAATCTCGACCGCCACACAGGCATATACTCCACTGAGCACAGAGAATCCCGACCGTCACTCAGGCATATACTCCACTGAGCACAGAGAATACAGACCGCCACACAGGCATATACTCCACTGAACACAGAGAATCCCGACCGTCACACAGGCATATACTCCACTGAACACAGAGAATCCCGACCATCACTATGGCATATAATCCACTGAGCAAAGAGAATCTCGACCGCCACACAGGCATATACTCCACTGAGCACAGGGAATCCCGACCGTCACTCAGGCATATACTCCACTGAGCACAGAGAATCTCGACCGCCACACAGGCATATACTCCACTGAGCACAGAGAATCCAGACCACCACACAGGCATATACTCCACTGAACACAGAGCATCCCGACTGTCACTCAGGCATATACTCCACTGAGCACAGAGAATCCAGACCGCCACACAGGCATATAGTCCACTAAGCACAGAGAATCCCGACCACCACACAGGCATATACTCCACTGAGCACAGAGAATCCCAACCGTAACTCAGGCATATACTCCACTGAACAAAGAGAATACCAACCGTCACTCAGGCATATACTCCACTGAACACAGAGAATCCCGACCATCACTATGGCATATACTCCACTGAGCAAAGAGAATCTCGACCGCCACACAGGCATATACTCCACTGAGCACAGAGAATCCCGACCGTCACTCAGGTATATACTCCACTGAGCACAGAGAATCCAGACCGCCACACAGGCATATACTCCACTGAACACAGAGAATCCCGACCGTCACACAGGCATATACTCCACTGAACACAGGGAATCCCGACCATCACTATGGCATATAATCCACTGAGCAAAGAGAATCTCGACCGCCACACAGGCATATACTCCACTGAGCACAGGGAATCCCGACCGTCACTCAGGCATATACTCCACTGAGCACAGAGAATCTCGACCGCCACACAGGCATATACTCCACTGAGCACAGAGAATCCTGACCACCACACAGGCATTTACTTCACTGAACACAGAAAATCCCGACCCTCACACAGGCATTTACTCCACTGAACACAGAGCATCCCGACCCTCACACAGGCATTTACTCCACTCTACACAGAGAATCCCGACCGTCACACGGGCATTTACTCCACTGAACACAGAAAATCCTGGCCGCCCTCAGGCGTATACTCCACTGAACACAGAGAATCCCTCGCGCCACACAGGCATATACTCCACTCAACACAGAGAATCCCGACCCTCACTCAGGAATACACTCCACTAAACAGAGAATCCCGACCGCCACACATGCATATACTCCACTGAACACAGAGAATCCCGACCGCCACACAGGCGTATACTCCACTGAACAAAGAGAATACAGACCGTCACTCAGGCATATACTCCACTGAACGCAGAGAATCCCGACCATCACTATGGCATATACTCCACTGAGCACAGAGAATCCCGACCGTCACTCAGGCATACACTCCACTGAACAGAGAATCCCGACCGCCACACAGGCATATACTCCACTGAACACAGAGCATCCTGACCGTCACTCAGGCATATACTCCTCTGAACAAAGAGAATCCCGACCGTCACTCAGGCATATACTCCACTGAACACAGAGAATCCCGACCGTCACTATGGCATATACTCCACTGAGCACAGAGAACCCGGACCGTCACTCAGGCATATATTCCACTAATCACAGAGAATCCCGACCGCCACACAGGCATTTACGCCACTGAGCACAGAGAATCCAGACCGCCACGCAGGCATATACTCCACTGAACACAGATAATCCTGACCGTCACTCAGGCATATACGCCACTGAACACCGAGAATCCCAACCGTCACTCAGGCATAAACTCCACTGAGCACAGAGAATCCAGACCGCCACACAGGCATATACTCCACTGAACACAGAGAATCCCGACCGTCACTCAGGCATATACTCCACTGAGCACAGAGAATCTCGACCGTCACACAGTCATATACTCCACTGAGCACAGAGAATCCTGACCACCACACAGGCATATACTCCACTGAACACAGAGAATCCCGACCCTCACACAGGCATTTACTCCACTGAACACAGAGAATCCCGACCCTCACACAGGCATTTACCCCACTGTACACAGAGAATCCCGACCGTCACTCAGGCATATACTCCACTAAGCACAGAGAATCCAGACCGCCACACAGGCATATACTCCCCGACCGTCACACAGGCATATATTCCACTAAGCACAGAGAATCTCGACCGCCACACAGGCATATACTCCACTGAGCACAGAGAATCCTGACCACCAAACAGGCATTTACTCCACTGAACACAGAGAATCCCGACCCTCACACAGGCATTTACTCCACTGAACACAGAGAATCCCGACCCTCACACAGGCATTTACTCCACTGTACACAGAGAATCCCGACCGTCACACGGGCATTTACTCCACTGAACACAGAAAATCCCGGCCGCCACTCAGGCGTATACTCCACTGAACAAAGAGAATCCCTCGCGCCACACAGGCGTATACTCCACTGAACACAGAGAATCCCTCGCGCCACACAGGCATATACTCCACTGAACACAGAGAATCCCGACCGTCACTCAGGCATACACTGCACTAAACAGAGAATCCCGACCGCCACACAGGCATATACTCCACTTAACACAGAGAATCCCGACCGCCACACAGGCGTATACTCCACTGAACAAAGAGAATACCGACCATCACTCAGGCATATACTCCACTGAACGCAGAGAATCCCGACCATCACTATGGCATATACTCCACTGAGCACAGAGAATCCTGACCGTCACTCAGGCATACACTCCACTGAACACAGAGCATCCTGACAGTCACTCAGGCATATACTCCTCTGAACAAAGAGAATCCCGACCGTCACTCAGGCATATACTCCACTGAACACAGAGAATCCCAACCGTCACTATGGCATATACTCCACTGATCATAGAGAATCCCGACTGCCACACAGGCTTTAACTCCACTGAGCACAGAGAATCCAGACCGCCACGCAGACATATACTCCACTGAACACAGAGAATCCTGACCGTCACTCAGGCATATACTCCACTGAACACCGAGAATCCCAACGGTCACTCAGGCATATACTCCACTCAGCACAGAGAATACAGACCGCCACACAGGCATATACTCCACTGAACACAGAGAATCCTGACCACCACACAGGCATATACTCCACTGAACACAGAGAATCCTGACCCTCACACAGGCATTTACTCCACTGAACACAGAGAATACCGACCCTCACACAGGCATTTACTCCACTGTACACAGAGAATCCCGACCGTCACTCAGGCATATACTCCACTGAACACAGAGAATCCCGACCGTCACTCAGGCATACACTCCGCTGAACAGAGAATCCCGACTGTCACTCAGGCATATACTCCTCTGAAAACAGAGAATCCCGACCGTCACTCAGGCATATACTCCACTGAGCACAAGAACCCCGATTGTCACTCAGGCATATACTCCACTGAGCACAGAGAATCCCGACCGCCACACAGGCATATACTCCACTGAACACAGAGAATCCAGACTGCCACACAGGCATATACTCCACTGAGCACAGAGAATCCCGACCGTCACTCAGGCATTCACTCCACTGAACACAGAGAAGAATCCAGACCGCCACACAGGCATATACTCAACTGAACACAGAGAATCCCGACTGTCACTCTGGCATATACTCCACTGAGCACAGAGAATCCAGACCGCCACATAGGCATATACTCCACTGAACACAGAGAATCCCGACCGTCACTCAGGCATATACTCCACTGAGCACAGAGAATCTCGACCGCCACACAGGCATATACTCCACTGAACACAGAGAATCCTGACCGTCACTCAGGCATATACTCCTCTGAACACCGAGAATCCCAACGGTCACTCAAACATATACTCCACTGAGCACAGAGAATACAGACCGCCACACAGGCATAAACTCCACTGAACAAAGAGAATCCCGACCGTCACTCAGGCATTTACTCCACTGAGCACAGAGAATCTCGACCGTCACACAGTCATATACTCCACTGAGCACAGAGAATCCTGACCACCACACAGGCATATACTCCACTGAACACAGAGAATCCCGACCCTCACACAGGCATTTACTCCACTGAACACAGAGAATCCCGACCCTCACACAGGCATTTACTCCACTGTACACAGAGAATCCCGACCGTCACTCAGGCATATACTCCACTGAACACAGAGAATCCCGACCGTCACTCAGGCATACACTCCGCTGAACAGAGAATCCCGACCGTCACTCAGGCATATACTCCTCTGAACACAGAGAATCCCGACCGTCACTCAGGCATATACTCCACTGAGCACAGAGAATCCGACCACCACACAGGCATATACTCCACTGAAAACAGAGAATCCAGACTGCCACTCAGGCATTTACTCCACTGAACACAGAGAAGAATCCAGACCGTCACTCAGGCATATACTCCACTGAGCACAGAGAATCCAGACCGCCACACAGGCATATACTCCACTGAACACAAAGAATCCCGACCGTCACTCAGGTATATACTCCACTAGACACAGAGAATCCAACCCTCACTCAGGCATATACTCCACTGAGCACAGAGAATCCAGACCGCCACACAGGCATATACTCCATTGAACACAGAGAATCCCGACCGTCACTCAGTCATATACTCTACTGAGCACAGAGAATCTCGACCGCCACACAGGCGTATACTCCACTGAACAAACAGAATACCGACCGTCACTCAAGCATATACTCCACTGAACACACAGAATCCCGACCATCACTATGGCATATACTCCACTGAGCACAGAGAATCCCGACCGTCACTCAGGCATATACTCCACTGAGCACAGAGAATCCAGACCACCACACAGGCATATACTCCACTGAACACAGAGCATCCCGACTGTCACTCAGGCATATACTCCACTGAGCACAGAGAATCCAGACCGCCACACAGGCATATAGTCCACTAAGCACAGAGAATCCCGACCACCACACAGGCATATACTCCACTGAACACAGAGAAACCCGACACTCACACAGGCATTTACTCCACTGAACACAGAGAATCCCAACCCTCACACAGGCATTTACTCCACTGAACACAGAGAATCCTTACCCTCACACAGGCATTTACTCCACTGAACACAGAAAATCCAGGCCGACACTCAGGCGTATACTCCACTGAACACAGAGAATCGCGACCTCCACACAGGCATATACTCCACTGAGCACAGAGAATCCCGATCGCCACACAGGCATATACTCCACTGAGCACAGAGAATCCCAACCGTAACTCAGGCATATACTCCACTGAACAAAGAGAATACCAACCGTCACTCAGGCATATACTCCACTGAACACAGAGAATCCCGACCATCACTATGGCATATACTCCACTGAGCAAAGAGAATCTCGACCTCCACACAGGCATATACTCCACTGAGCACAGAGAATCCCGACCGTCACTCAGGCATACACTCCACTGAACACAGAGCATCCTGACAGTCACTCAGGCATATACTCCTCTGAACAAAGAGAATCCCGACCGTCACACTGGCATATACTCCACTGAACACAGAGAATCCCGACCGTCACTATGGCATATACTCCACTGATCATAGAGAATCCCGACTGCCACACAGGCTTTAACTCCACTGAGCACAGAGAATCCAGACCGCCACGCAGACATATACTCCACTGAACACAGAGAATCCTGACCGTCACTCAGGCATATACTCCACTGAACACCGAGAATCCCAACGGTCACTCAGGCATATACTCCACTCAGCACAGAGAATACAGACCGCCACACAGGCATATACTCCACTGAACACAGAGAATCCTGACCACCACACAGGCATATACTCCACTGAACACAGAGAATCCTGACCCTCACACAGGCATTTACTCCACTGAACACAGAGAATACCGACCCTCACACAGGCATTTACTCCACTGTACACAGAGAATCCCGACCGTCACTCAGGCATATACTCCACTGAACACAGAGAATCCCGACCGTCACTCAGGCATACACTCCGCTGAACAGAGAATCCCGACTGTCACTCAGGCATATACTCCTCTGAAAACAGAGAATCCCGACCGTCACTCAGGCATATACTCCACTGAGCACAAGAACCCCGATCGTCACTCAGGCATATACTCCACTGAGCACAGAGAATCCCGACCGCCACACAGGCATATACTCCACTGAACACAGAGAATCCAGACTGCCACACAGGCATATACTCCACTGAGCACAGAGAATCCCGACCGTCACTCAGGCATTTACTCCACTGAACACAGAGAAGAATCCAGACCGCCACACAGGCATATACTCAACTGAACACAGAGAATCCCGACTGTCACTCTGGCATATACTCCACTGAGCACAGAGAATCCAGACCGCCACATAGGCATATACTCCACTGAACACAGAGAATCCCGACCGTCACTCAGGCATATACTCCACTGAGCACAGAGAATCTCGACCGCCACACAGGCATATACTCCACTGAACACAGAGAATCCTGACCGTCACTCAGGCATATACTCCTCTGAACACCGAGAATCCCAACGGTCACTCAGACATATACTCCACTGGGCACAGAGAATACAGACCGCCACACAGGCATAAACTCCACTGAACAAAGAGAATCCCGACCGTCACTCAGGCATTTACTCCACTGAGCACAGAGAATCTCGACCGTCACACAGTCATATACTCCACTGAGCACAGAGAATCCTGACCACCACACAGGCATATACTCCACTGAACACAGAGAATCCAGACCCTCACACAGGCATTTACTCCACTGAACACAGAGAATCCCGACCCTCACACAGGCATTTACTCCACTGTACACAGAGAATCCCGACCGTCACTCAGGCATATACTCCACTGAACACAGAGAATCCCGACCGTCACTCAGGCATACACTCCGCTGAACAGAGAATCCCGACCGTCACTCAGGCATATACTCCTCTGAACACAGAGAATCCCGACCGTCACTCGGGCATATACTCCACTGAGCACAGAGAATCCCGACCACCACACAGGCATATACTCCACTGAAAACAGAGAATCCAGACTGCCACTCAGGCATTTACTCCACTGAACACAGAGAGGAATCCAGAACGTCACTCAGGCATATACTCCACTGAGCACAGAGAATCCAGACCGCCTCACAGGCATATACTCCACTGAACACAAAGAATCCCGACCGTCACTCAGGTATATACTCCACTAGACACAGAGAATCCAACCCTCACTCAGGCATATACTCCACTGAGCACAGAGAATCCAGACCGCCACACAGGCATATACTCCATTGAACACAGAGAATCCCGACCGTCACTCAGTCATATACTCTACTGAGCACAGAGAATCTCGACCGCCACACAGGCGTATACTCCACTGAACAAACAGAATACCGACCGTCACTCAAGCATATACTCCACTGAACACACAGAATCCCGACCATCACTATGGCATATACTCCACTGAGCACAGAGAATCCCGACCGTCACTCAGGCATATACTCCACTGAGCACAGAGAATCCAGACCACCTCACAGGCATATACTCCACTGAACACAGAGCATCCCGACTGTCACTCAGGCATATACTCCACTGAGCACAGAGAATCCAGACCGCCACACAGGCATATAGTCCACTAAGCACAGAGAATCCCGACCACCACACAGGCATATACTCCACTGAACACAGAGAAACCCGACACTCACACAGGCATTTACTCCACTGAACACAGAGAATCCCAACCCTCACACAGGCATTTACTCCACTGAACACAGAGAATCCCTACCCTCACACAGGCATTTACTCCACTGAACACAGAAAATCCCGGCCGCCACTCAGGCGTATACTCCACTGAACACAGAGAATCGCGACCTCCACACAGGCATATACTCCACTGAGCACAGAGAATCCCGATCGCCACACAGGCATATACTCCACTGAGCACAGAGAATCCCAACCGTAACTCAGGCATATACTCCACTGAACAAAGAGAATACCAACCGTCACTCAGGCATATACTCCACTGAACACAGAGAATCCCGACCATCACTATGGCATATACTCCACTGAGCAAAGAGAATCTCGACCTCCACACAGGCATATACTCCACTGAGCACAGAGAATCCCGACCGTCACTCAGGCATATACTCCACTGAGCACAGAGAATCCAGACCGCCACACAGGCATATACTCCACTGAACACAGAGAATCCCGACCGTCACACAGGCATATACTCCACTGAACACAGAGAATCCCGACCATCACTATGGCATATACTCCACTGAGCAAAGAGAATCTCGACCGCCACACAGGCATATACTCCACTGAGCACAGGGAATCCCGACCGTCACTCAGGAATATACTCCACTGAGCACAGAGAATCTCCACCGCCACACAGGCATATACTCCACTGAACACAGAGAATCCTGACCACCACACAGGCATTTACTTCACTGAACACAGAAAATCCCGACCCTCACACAGGCATTTACTCCACTGAACACAGAGCATCCCGACCCTCATACAGGCATTTACTCCACTGTACACAGAGAATCCCGACCGTCACACAGGCATTTACTCCACTGAACACAGAAAATCCTGGCTGCCACTCAGGCGTATACTCCACTGAACACAGAGAATCCCTCGCGCCACACAGGCATATACTCCACTGAACACAGAGAATCCCGACCGTCACTCAGGCATACACTCCACTAAACAGAGAATCCCAACCGCCACACAGGCATATACTCCACTGAACACAGAGAATCCCGACCGCCACACAGGCGTATACTCCACTGAACAAAGAGAATACCGACCGTCACTCAGGCATATACTCCACTGAACGCAGAGAATCCCGACCATCACTATGGCATATACACCACTGAGCACAGAGAATCCCGACCGTCACTCAGGCATACACTCCACTGAACAGAGAATCCCGACCACCACACAGGCATATACTCCACTGAACACAGAGCATCCTGACCGTCACTCAGGCATATACTCCTCTGAACAAAGAGAATCCCGACCGCCACACAGGCATTTACTCCACTGAGCACAGAGAATCCAGACCGCCACGAAGGCATATACTCCACTGAACACAGAGAATCCTGAACGTCACTCAGGCATATACTCCACTGAACACCGAGAATCCCAACGGTCACTCAGGCATATACTCCACTGAGCACAGAGAATCCAGACCGCCACACAGGCATATACTCCACTGAACACAGAGAATCCCGACCGTCACTCAGGCATATACTCCACTGAGCACAGAGAATCTCGACCGTCACACAGTCATATACTCCACTGAACACAGAGAATCCCGACCCTCACACAGGCATTTACTCCACTGAACACAGAGAATCCCGACCCTCACACAGGCATTTACTCCACTGTACACAGAGAATCCCGACCGTCACTCAGGCATATACTCCACTAAGCACAGAGAATCCAGACCGCCACACAGGCATATATTCCACTGAGCACAGAGAATCTCGACCGCCACACAAGCATATACTCCACTGAGCACAGAGAATCCTGACCACCACACAGGCATTTACTCCACTGAACACAGAGAATCCCGACCCTCACACAGGCATTTACTCCACTGAACACAGAGAATCCCGACCCTCACACAGGCATTTACTCCACTGTACACAGAGAATCCCGACCGTCACACGGGCATTTACTCCACTGAACACAGAAAATCCCGGCCGCCACTCAGGCGTATACTCCACTGAACACAGAGAATCCCTCGCGCCACACAGGCATATACTCCACTGAACACAGAGAATCTCGACCGTCACTCAAGCATACACTGCACTAAACAGAGAATCCCGACCGCCACACAGGCATATACTCCACTTAACACAGAGAATCCCGACCGCCACACAGGCGTATACTCTACTGAATAAAGAGAATACCGACCGTCACTCAGGCATACACTGCGCTAAACAGAGAATCCCGACCGCCACACAGGCATACACTCCACTGAACACAGAGCATCCTGACCGTCACTCAGGCATATACTCCACTGAACACAGAGAATCCCGACCGTCACTATGGCATATACTCCACTGAGCACAGAGAACCCGGACCGTCACTCAGGCATATACTCCACTGATCATAGAGAATCCCGACTGCCACACAGGCTTTTACTCCACTGAGCACAGAGAATCCAGACCGCCACGCAGACATATACTCCACTGAACACAGAGAATCCTGACCGTCACTCAGGCATATACTCCACTGAACACCGAGAATCCCAATGGTCACTCAGGCATATACTCCACTGAGCACAGAGAATACAGACCGCCACACAGGCATATACTCCACTGAACACAGAGAATCCCGACCCTCACACAGGCATTTACTCCACTGAACACAGAGAATCCCGACCCTCACACAGGCAGTTACTCCACTGTACACAGAGAATCCCGACCGTCACTCAGGCATATACTCCACTGAACACAATGAATCCCGACCGTCACTCAGGCATACACTCCGCTGAACAGAGAATCCCGACCGTCACTCAGGCATATACTCCTCTGAAAACAGAGAATCCCGACCGTCACTCAGGCATATACTCCACTGAGCACAAGAACCCCAATCGTCACTCAGGCATATACTCCACTGAGCACAGAGAATCCCGACCGCCACACAGGCATATACTCCACTGAACACAGAGAATCCAGACTGCCACACAGGCATATACTCCACTGAGCACAGAGAATCCCGACCGTCACTCAGGCATTTATTCCACTGAACACAGAGAAGAATCCAGACCGCCACACAGGCATATACTCCACTGAACACAGAGAATCCCGACTGTCACTAAGGCATATACTCCACTGAGCATAGAGAATCCAGACCGCCACACAGGCATATACTCCACTGAACACAGAGAATCCCGACCGTCACTCAGGCATATACTCCACTGAGCACAGAGAATCTCGACCGCCACACAGGCATATAGTCCACTAAGCACAGAGAATCCCGACCACCACACAGGCATATACTCCACTGAACACAGAGAATCCCGACCCTCACACAGGCATTTACTCCACTGAACACAGAGAATCCCGACCCTCACACAGGCATTTACTCCACTGAACACAGAGAATCCCTACCCTCACACAGGCATTTACTCCACTGAACACAGAATATCCCGGCCGCCACTCAGGCGTATACTCCACTGAACACAGAGAATCCTGACCGTCACTCAGGCATATACTCCACTGAGCACAGAGAATCCAGACCGCCACACATGCATATACTCCACTGAACACAGAGAATCCCGACCGTCACTCAGGTATATACTCCACTAAACAGAGAGAATCTAACCCTCACTCAGGCATATACTCCACTGAACACAGAGAATCCCGACCCTCACACAGGTATTTACTCCACTGAACACAGAGAATCCCTACCCTCACACAGGTATTTACTCCACTGAACACAGAAAATCCCGGCCGCCACTCAGGCGTATACTCCACTGAACACAGAGAATCCCGACCTCCACACAGGCATATACTCCATTGAACACAGAGAATCCTGACCGTCACTCAGGCGTATACTCCACTGAATACAGAGAATCCCGACCGTCACTCGGGCATATACTCCACTGAACACAGAGAAACCCGACACTCACACAGGCATTTACTCCACTGAACACAGAGAATCCCAACCCTCACACAGGCATTTACTCCACTGAACACAGAGAATCCCTACCCTCACACAGGCATTTACTCCACTGAACACAGAAAATCCAGGCCGCCACTCAGGCGTATACTCCACTGAACACAGAGAATCGCGACCTCCACACAGGCATATACTCCACTGAGCACAGAGAATCCCGATCGCCACACAGGCATATACTCCACTGAGCACAGAGAATCCCAACCGTAACTCAGGCATATACTCCACTGAACAAAGAGAATACCAACCGTCACTCAGGCATATACTCCACTGAACACAGAGAATCCCGACCATCACTATGGCATATACTCCACTGAGCAAAGAGAATCTCGACCTCCACACAGGCATATACTCCACTGAGCACAGAGAATCCAGACCGTCACTCAGGCATACACTCCACTGAACACAGAGCATCCTGACAGTCACTCAGGCATATACTCCTCTGAACAAAGAGAATCCCGGCCGTCACTCAGGCATATACTCCACTGAACACAGAGAATCCCGACCGTCACTATGGCATATACTCCACTGATCATAGAGAATCCCGACTGCCACACAGGCTTTAACTCCACTGAGCACAGAGAATCCAGACCGCCACGCAGACATATACTCCACTGAACACAGAGAATCCTGACCGTCACTCAGGCATATACTCCACTGAACACCGAGAATCCCAACGGTCACTCAGGCATATACTCCACTCAGCACAGAGAATACAGACCGCCACACAGGCATATACTCCACTGAACACAGAGAATCCTGACCACCACACAGGCATATACTCCACTGAACACAGAGAATCCTAACCCTCACACAGGCATTTACTCCACTGAACACAGAGAATACCGACCCTCACACAGGCATTTACTCCACTGTACACAGAGAATCCCGACCGTCACTCAGGCATATACTCCACTGAACACAGAGAATCCCGACCGTCACTCAGGCATACACTCCGCTGAACAGAGAATCCCGACTGTCACTCAGGCATATACTCCTCTGAAAACAGAGAATCCCGACCGTCACTCAGGCATATACTCCACTGAGCACAAGAACCCCGATCGTCACTCAGGCATATACTCCACTGAGCACAGAGAATCCCGACCGCCACACAGGCATATACTCCACTGAACACAGAGAATCCAGACTGCCACACAGGCATATACTCCACTGAGCACAGAGAATCCCGACCGTCACTCAGGCATTTACTCCACTGAACACAGAGAAGAATCCAGACCGCCACACAGGCATATACTCAACTGAACACAGAGAATCCCGACTGTCACTCTGGCATATACTCCACTGAGCACAGAGAATCCAGACCGCCACATAGGCATATACTCCACTGAACACAGAGAATCCCGACCGTCACTCAGGCATATACTCCACTGAGCACAGAGAATCTCGACCGCCACACAGGCATATACTCCACTGAACACAGAGAATCCTGACCGTCACTCAGGCATATACTCCTCTGAACACCGAGAATCCCAACGGTCACTCAGACATATACTCCACTGAGCACAGAGAATACAGACCGCCACACAGGCATAAACTCCACTGAACAAAGAGAATCCCGACCGTCACTCAGGCATTTACTCCACTGAGCACAGAGAATCTCGACCGTCACACAGTCATATACTCCACTGAGCACAGAGAATCCTGACCACCACACAGGCATATACTCCACTGAACACAGAGAATCCCGACCCTCACACAGGCATTTACTCCACTGAACACAGAGAATCCCGACCCTCACACAGGCATTTACTCCACTGTACACAGAGAATCCCGACCGTCACTCAGGCATATACTCCACTGAACACAGAGAATCCCGACCGTCACTCAGGCATACACTCCGCTGAACAGAGAATCCCGACCGTCACTCAGGCATATACTCCTCTGAACACAGAGAATCCCGACCGTCACTCAGGCATATACTCCACTGAGCACAGAGAATCCCGACCACCACACAGGCATATACTCCACTGAAAACAGAGAATCCAGACTGCCACTCAGGCATTTACTCCACTGAACACAGAGAAGAATCCAGACCGTCACTCAGGCATATACTCCACTGAGCACAGAGAATCCAGACCGCCACACAGGCATATACTCCACTGAACACAAAGAATCCCGACCGTCACTCAGGTATATACTCCACTAGACACAGAGAATCCAACCCTCACTCAGGCATATACTCCACTGAGCACAGAGAATCCAGACCGCCACACAGGCATATACTCCATTGAACACAGAGAATCCCGACCGTCACTCAGTCATATACTCTACTGAACACAGAGAATCTCGACCGCCACACAGGCGTATACTCCACTGAACAAACAGAATACCGACCGTCACTCAAGCATATACTCCACTGAACACACAGAATCCCGACCATCACTATGGCATATACTCCACTGAGCACAGAGAATCCCGACCGTCACTCAGGCATATACTCCACTGAGCACAGAGAATCCAGACCACCACACAGGCATATACTCCACTGAACACAGAGCATCCCGACTGTCACTCAGGCATATACTCCACTGAGCACAGAGAATCCAGACCGCCACACAGGCATATAGTCCACTAAGCACAGAGAATCCCGACCACCACACAGGCATATACTCCACTGAACACAGAGAAACCCGACACTCACACAGGCATTTACTCCACTGAACACAGAGAATCCCAACCCTCACACAGGCATTTACTCCACTGAACACAGAGAATCCCTACCCTCACACAGGCATTTACTCCACTGAACACAGAAAATCCCGGCCGCCACTCAGGCGTATACTCCACTGAACACAGAGAATCGCGACCTCCACACAGGCATATACTCCACTGAGCACAGAGAATCCCGATCGCCACACAGGCATATACTCCACTGAGCACAGAGAATCCCAACTGTAACTCAGGCATATACTCCACTGAACAAAGAGAATACCAACCGTCACTCAGGCATATACTCCACTGAGCACAGAGAATCCCGACCATCACTATGGCATATACTCCACTGAGCAAAGAGAATCTCGACCTCCACACAGGCATATACTCCACTGAGCACAGAGAATCCCGACCGTCACTCAGGCATATACTCCACTGAGCACAGAGAATCCAGACCGCCACACAGGCATATACTCCACTGAACACAGAGAATCCCGACCGTCACACAGGCATATACTCCACTGAACACAGAGAATCCCGACCATCACTATGGCATATACTCCACTGAGCAAAGAGAATCTCGACCGCCACACAGGCATATACTCCACTGAGCACAGGGAATCCCGACCGTCACTCAGGAATATACTCCACTGAGCACAGAGAATCTCCACCGCCACACAGGCATATACTCCACTGAACACAGAGAATCCTGACCACCACACAGGCATTTACTTCACTGAACACAGAAAATCCCGACCCTCACACAGGCATTTACTCCACTGAACACAGAGCATCCCGACCCTCATACAGGCATTTACTCCACTGTACACAGAGAATCCCGACCGTCACACAGGCATTTACTCCACTGAACACAGAAAATCCTGGCTGCCACTCAGGCGTATACTCCACTGAACACAGAGAATCCCTCGCGCCACACAGGCATATACTCCACTGAACACAGAGAATCCCGACCGTCACTCAGGCATACACTCCACTAAACAGAGAATCGCAACCGCCACACAGGCATATACTCCACTGAACACAGAGAATCCCGACCGCCACACAGGCGTATACTCCACTGAACAAAGAGAATACCGACCGTCACTCAGGCATATACTCCACTGAACGCAGAGAATCCCGACCATCACTATGGCATATACACCACTGAGCACAGAGAATCCCGACCGTCACTCAGGCATACACTCCACTGAACAGAGAATCCCGACCACCACACAGGCATATACTCCACTGAACACAGAGCATCCTGACCGTCACTCAGGCATATACTCCTCTGAACAAAGAGAATCCCGACCGCCACACAGGCATTTACTCCACTGAGCACAGAGAATCCAGACCGCCACGAAGGCATATACTCCACTGAACACAGAGAATCCTGAACGTCACTCAGGCATATACTCCACTGAACACCGAGAATCCCAACGGTCACTCAGGCATATACTCCACTGAGCACAGAGAATCCAGACCGCCACACAGGCATATACTCCACTGAACACAGAGAATCCCGACCGTCACTCAGGCATATACTCCACTGAGCACAGAGAATCTCGACCGTCACACAGTCATATACTTCACTGAGCACAGAGAATCCTGACCACCACACAGGCATATACTCCACTGAACACAGAGAATCCCGACCCTCACACAGGCATTTACTCCACTGAACACAGAGAATCCCGACCCTCACACAGGCATTTACTCCACTGTACACAGAGAATCCCGACCGTCACTCAGGCATATACTCCACTAAGCACAGAGAATCCAGACCGCCACACAGGCATATATTCCACTGAGCACAGAGAATCTCGACCGCCACACAAGCATATACTCCACTGAGCACAGAGAATCCTGACCACCACACAGGCATTTACTCCACTGAACACAGAGAATCCCGACCCTCACACAGGCATTTACTCCACTGAACACAGAGAATCGCGACCCTCACACAGGCATTTACTCCACTGTACACAGAGAATCCCGACCGTCACACGGGCATTTACTCCACTGAACACAGAAAATCCCGGCCGCCACTCAGGCGTATACTCCACTGAACACAGAGAATCCCTCGCGCCACACAGGCATATACTCCACTGAACACAGAGAATCTCGACCGTCACTCAAGCATACACTGCACTAAACAGAGAATCCCGACCGCCACACAGGCATATACTCTACTTAACACAGAGAATCCCGACCGCCACACAGGCGTATACTCTACTGAATAAAGAGAATACCGACCGTCACTCAGGCATACACTGCGCTAAACAGAGAATCCCGACCGCCACACAGGCATACACTCCACTGAACACAGAGCATCCTGACCGTCACTCAGGCATATACTCCACTGAACACAGAGAATCCCGACCGTCACTATGGCATATACTCCACTGAGCACAGAGAACCCGGACCGTCACTCAGGCATATACTCCACTGATCATAGAGAATCCCGACTGCCACACAGGCTTTTACTCCACTGAGCACAGAGAATCCAGACCGCCACGCAGACATATACTCCACTGAACACAGAGAATCCTGACCGTCACTCAGGCATATACTCCACTGAACACCGAGAATCCCAACGGTCACTCAGGCATATACTCCACTGAGCACAGAGAATACAGACCGCCACACAGGCATATACTCCACTGAACACAGAGAATCCCGACCCTCACACAGGCATTTACTCCACTGAACACAGAGAATCCCGACCCTCACACAGGCAGTTACTCCACTGTACACAGAGAATCCCGACCGTCACTCAGGCATATACTCCACTGAACACAATGAATCCCGACCGTCACTCAGGCATACACTCCGCTGAACAGAGAATCCCGACCGTCACTCAGGCATATACTCCTCTGAAAACAGAGAATCCCGACCGTCACTCAGGCATATACTCCACTGAGCACAAGAACCCCAATCGTCACTCAGGCATATACTCCACTGAGCACAGAGAATCCCGACCGCCACACAGGCATATACTCCACTGAACACAGAGAATCCAGACTGCCACACAGGCATATACTCCACTGAGCACAGAGAATCCCGACCGTCACTCAGGCATTTATTCCACTGAACACAGAGAAGAATCCAGACCGCCACACAGGCATATACTCCACTGAACACAGAGAATCCCGACTGTCACTAAGGCATATACTCCACTGAGCATAGAGAATCCAGACCGCCACACAGGCATATACTCCACTGAACACAGAGAATCCCGACCGTCACTCAGGCATATACTCCACTGAGCACAGAGAATCTCGACCGCCACACAGGCATATAGTCCACTAAGCACAGAGAATCCCGACCACCACACAGGCATATACTCCACTGAACACAGAGAATCCCGACCCTCACACAGGCATTTACTCCACTGAACACAGAGAATCCCGACCCTCACACAGGCATTTACTCCACTGAACACAGAAAATCCCGGCCGCCACTCAGGCGTATACTCCACTGAACACAGAGAATCCCGACCTCCACACAGGCATATACTCCATTGAACACAGAGAATCCTGACCGTCACTCAGGCTTATACTCCACTGAACACAGAGAATCCCGACCGTCACTCAGGCATATACTCCACTGAGCACAGAGTATCCAGACCACCACACAGGCATATACTCCACTGAGCACAGAGAATCCCGACCGTCACTCAGGCATATACTCCACTGAGCACAGAGAATCTCGACCGCCACACAGGCATACACTCCACTGAACAAACAGAATACCGACCGTCACTCAAGCATATACTCCACTGAACACACAGAATCCTGACCATCACTATGGCATATACTCCACTGAACACAGAGAATCCCGACTGTCACACAGGCATATACTCCACTGAGCACAGAGAATCCCGACCGTCACTCAGGCATATACTCCACTGAGCACAGAGAATCCAGACCACCACACAGGCATATACTCCACTGAACACAGAGCATCCCGACTGTCACTCAGGCATATACTCCACTGAGCACAGAGAATCCAGACCGCCACACAGGCATATAGTCCACTAAGCACAGAGAATGCAGACCACCACACAGGCATATACTCCACTGAACACAGAGAATCCCGACACTCACACAGGCATTTACTCCACTGAACACAGAGAATCCCGACCCTCACACAGGCATTTACTCCACTGAACACAGAGAATCCCTACCCTCACACAGGCATTTACTCCACTGAACACAGAAAATCCCGGCCGCCACTCAGGCGTATACTCCACTGAACACAGAGAACCGCGACCTCCACACAGGCATATACTCCACCGAGCACAGAGAATCCCGATCGCCACACAGGCATATACTCCACTGAGCACAGAGAATCCCAACCGTAACTCAGGCATATACTCCACTGAACAAAGAGAATACCAACCGTCACTCAGGCATATACTCCACTGAACACAGAGAATCCCGACCATCACTATGGCATATACTCCCATGAGCTAAGAGAATCTCGACCGCCACACAGGCATATACTCCACTGAGCACAGAGAATCCCGACCGTCACTCAGGCATATCCTCCACTGAGCACAGAGAATCCAGACCGCCACACAGGCATATACTCCACTGAACACAGAGAATCCCGACCGTCACACAGGCATATACTCCACTGAACACAGAGAATCCCGACCATCACTATGGCATATACTCCACTGAGCAAAGAGAATCTCGACCGCCACACAGGCATATACTCCACTGAGCACAAGAACCCCGATCGTCACTCAGGCATATACTCCACTGAGCACAGAGAATCCCGACCGCCACACAGGCATATACTCAACTGAACACAGAGAATCCAGACTGCCACACAGGCATATACTCCACTGAGCACAGAGAATCCCGACCGTCACTCAGGCATTTACTCCACTGAACACAGAGAAGAATCCAGACCGCCACACAGGCATATACTCAACTGAACACAGAGAATCCCGACTGTCACTCTGGCATATACTCCACTGAGCACAGAGAATCCAGACCGCCACATAGGCATATACTCCACTGAACACAGAGAATCCCGACCGTCACTCAGGCATATACTCCACTGAGCACAGAGAATCTCGACCGCCACACAGGCATATACTCCACTGAACACAGAGAATCCTGACCGTCACTCAGGCATATACTCCTCTGAACACCGAGAATCCCAACGGTCACTCAGACATATACTCCACTGAGCACAGAGAATACAGACCGCCACACAGGCATAAACTCCACTGAACAAAGAGAATCCCGACCGTCACTCAGGCATTTACTCCACTGAGCACAGAGAATCTCGACCGTCACACAGTCATATACTCCACTGAGCACAGAAAATCCTGACCACCACACAGGCATATACTCCACTGAACACAGAGAATCCCGACCCTCACACAGGCATTTACTCCACTGAACACAGAGAATCCCGACCCTCACACAGGCATTTACTCCACTGTACACAGAGAATCCCGACCGTCACTCAGGCATATACTCCACTGAACACAGAGAATCCCGACCGTCACTCAGGCATACACTCCGCTGAACAGAGAATCCCGACCGTCACTCAGGCATATACTCCTCTGAACACAGAGAATCCCGACCGTCACTCAGGCATATACTCCACTGAGCACAGAGAATCCCGACCACCACACAGGCATATACTCCACTGAAAACAGAGAATCCAGACTGCCACTCAGGCATTTACTCCACTGAACACAGAGAAGAATCCAGACCGTCACTCAGGCATATACTCCACTGAGCACAGAGAATCCAGACCGCCACACAGGCATATACTCCACTGAACACAAAGAATCCCGACCGTCACTCAGGTATATACTCCACTAGACACAGAGAATCCAACCCTCACTCAGGCATATACTCCACTGAGCACAGAGAATCCAGACCGCCACACAGGCATATACTCCATTGAACACAGAGAATCCCGACCGTCACTCAGTCATATACTCTACTGAGCACAGAGAATCTCGACCGCCACACAGGCGTATACTCCACTGAACAAACAGAATACCGACCGTCACTCAAGCATATACTCCACTGAACACACAGAATCCCGACCATCACTATGGCATATACTCCACTGAGCACAGAGAATCCCGACCGTCACTCAGGCATATACTCCACTGAGCACAGAGAATCCAGACCACCACACAGGCATATACTCCACTGAACACAGAGCATCCCGACTGTCACTCAGGCATATACTCCACTGAGCACAGAGAATCCAGACCGCCACACAGGCATATAGTCCACTAAGCACAGAGAATCCCGACCACCACACAGGCATATACTCCACTGAACACAGAGAAACCCGACACTCACACAGGCATTTACTCCACTGAACACAGAGAATCCCAACCCTCACACAGGCATTTACTCCACTGAACACAGAGAATCCCTACCCTCACACAGGCATTTACTCCACTGAACACAGAAAATCCCGGCCGCCACTCAGGCGTATACTCCACTGAACACAGAGAATCGCGACCTCCACACAGGCATATACTCCACTGAGCACAGAGAATCCCGATCGCCACACAGGCATATACTCCACTGAGCACAGAGAATCCCAACCGTAACTCAGGCATATACTCCACTGAACAAAGAGAATACCAACCGTCACTCAGGCATATACTCCACTGAGCACAGAGAATCCCGACCATCACTATGGCATATACTCCACTGAGCAAAGAGAATCTCGACCTCCACACAGGCATATACTCCACTGAGCACAGAGAATCCCGACCGTCACTCAGGCATATACTCCACTGAGCACAGAGAATCCAGACCGCCACACAGGCATATACTCCACTGAACACAGAGAATCCCGACCGTCACACAGGCATATACTCCACTGAACACAGAGAATCCCGACCATCACTATGGCATATACTCCACTGAGCAAAGAGAATCTCGACCGCCACACAGGCATATACTCCACTGAGCACAGGGAATCCCGACCGTCACTCAGGAATATACTCCACTGAGCACAGAGAATCTCCACCGCCACACAGGCATATACTCCACTGAACACAGAGAATCCTGACCACCACACAGGCATTTACTTCACTGAACACAGAAAATCCCGACCCTCACACAGGCATTTACTCCACTGAACACAGAGCATCCCGACCCTCATACAGGCATTTACTCCACTGTACACAGAGAATCCCGACCGTCACACAGGCATTTACTCCACTGAACACAGAAAATCCTGGCTGCCACTCAGGCGTATACTCCACTGAACACAGAGAATCCCTCGCGCCACACAGGCATATACTCCACTGAACACAGAGAATCCCGACCGTCACTCAGGCATACACTCCACTAAACAGAGAATCCCAACCGCCACACAGGCATATACTCCACTGAACACAGAGAATCCCGACCGCCACACAGGCGTATACTCCACTGAACAAAGAGAATACCGACCGTCACTCAGGCATATACTCCACTGAACGCAGAGAATCCCGACCATCACTATGGCATATACACCACTGAGCACAGAGAATCCCGACCGTCACTCAGGCATACACTCCACTGAACAGAGAATCCCGACCACCACACAGGCATATACTCCACTGAACACAGAGCATCCTGACCGTCACTCAGGCATATACTCCTCTGAACAAAGAGAATCCCGACCGCCACACAGGCATTTACTCCACTGAGCACAGAGAATCCAGACCGCCACGAAGGCATATACTCCACTGAACACAGAGAATCCTGAACGTCACTCAGGCATATACTCCACTGAACACCGAGAATCCCAACGGTCACTCAGGCATATACTCCACTGAGCACAGAGAATCCAGACCGCCACACAGGCATATACTCCACTGAACACAGAGAATCCCGACCGTCACTCAGGCATATACTCCACTGAGCACAGAGAATCTCGACCGTCACACAGTCATATACTTCACTGAGCACAGAGAATCCTGACCACCACACAGGCATATACTCCACTGAACACAGAGAATCCCGACCCTCACACAGGCATTTACTCCACTGAACACAGAGAATCCCGACCCTCACACAGGCATTTACTCCACTGTACACAGAGAATCCCGACCGTCACTCAGGCATATACTCCACTAAGCACAGAGAATCCAGACCGCCACACAGGCATATATTCCACTGAGCACAGAGAATCTCGACCGCCACACAAGCATATACTCCACTGAGCACAGAGAATCCTGACCACCACACAGGCATTTACTCCACTGAACACAGAGAATCCCGACCCTCACACAGGCATTTACTCCACTGTACACAGAGAATCCCGACCGTCACACAGGCATTTACTCCACTGAACACAGAAAATCCCGGCCGCCACTCAGGCGTATACTCCACTGAACACAGAGAATCCCTCGCGCCACACAGGCATATACTCCACTGAACACAGAGAATCTCGACCGTCACTCAAGCATACACTGCACTAAACAGAGAATCCCGACCGCCACACAGGCATATACTCCACTTAACACAGAGAATCCCGACCGCCACACAGGCGTATACTCTACTGAATAAAGAGAATACCGACCGTCACTCAGGCATACACTGCGCTAAACAGAGAATCCCGACCGCCACACAGGCATACACTCCACTGAACACAGAGCATCCTGACCGTCACTCAGGCATATACTCCACTGAACACAGAGAATCCCGACCGTCACTATGGCATATACTCCACTGAGCACAGAGAACCCGGACCGTCACTCAGGCATATACTCCACTGATCATAGAGAATCCCGACTGCCACACAGGCTTTTACTACACTGAGCACAGAGAATCCAGACCGCCACGCAGACATATACTCCACTGAACACAGAGAATCCTGACCGTCACTCAGGCATATACTCCACTGAACACCGAGAATCCCAACGGTCACTCAGGCATATACTCCACTGAGCACAGAGAATACAGACCGCCACACAGGCATATACTCCACTGAACACAGAGAATCCCGACCCTCACACAGGCATTTACTCCACTGAACACAGAGAATCCCGACCCTCACACAGGCAGTTACTCCACTGTACACAGAGAATCCCGACCGTCACTCAGGCATATACTCCACTGAACACAATGAATCCCGACCGTCACTCAGGCATACACTCCGCTGAACAGAGAATCCCGACCGTCACTCAGGCATATACTCCTCTGAAAACAGAGAATCCCGACCGTCACTCAGGCATATACTCCACTGAGCACAAGAACCCCAATCGTCACTCAGGCATATACTCCACTGAGCACAGAGAATCCCGACCGCCACACAGGCATATACTCCACTGAACACAGAGAATCCAGACTGCCACACAGGCATATACTCCACTGAGCACAGAGAATCCCGACCGTCACTCAGGCATTTATTCCACTGAACACAGAGAAGAATCCAGACCGCCACACAGGCATATACTCCACTGAACACAGAGAATCCCGACTGTCACTAAGGCATATACTCCACTGAGCATAGAGAATCCAGACCGCCACACAGGCATATACTCCACTGAACACAGAGAATCCCGACCGTCACTCAGGCATATACTCCACTGAGCACAGAGAATCTCGACCGCCACACAGGCATATAGTCCACTAAGCACAGAGAATCCCGACCACCACACAGGCATATACTCCACTGAACACAGAGAATCCCGACCCTCACACAGGCATTTACTCCACTGAACACAGAGAATCCCGACCCTCACACAGGCATTTACTCCACTGAACACAGAGAATCCCTACCCTCACACAGGCATTTACTCCACTGAACACAGAATATCCCGGCCGCCACTCAGGCGTATATTCCACTGAACACAGAGAATCCTGACCGTCACTCAGGCATATACTCCACTGAGCACAGAGAATCCAGACCGCCACACATGCATATACTCCACTGAACACAGAGAATCCCGACCGTCACTCAGGTATATACTCCACTAAACAGAGAGAATCTAACCCTCACTCAGGCATATACTCCACTGAACACAGAGAATCCCGACCCTCACACAGGTATTTACTCCACTGAACACAGAGAATCCCTACCCTCACACAGGCATTTACTCCACTGAACACAGAAAATCCCGGCCGCCACTCAGGCGTATACTCCACTGAACACAGAGAATCCCGACCTCCACACAGGCATATACTCCATTGAACACAGAGAATCCTGACCGTCACTCAGGCTTATACTCCACTGAACACAGAGAATCCCGACCGTCACTCAGGCATATACTCCACTGAGCACAGAGTATCCAGACCACCACACAGGCATATACTCCACTGAGCACAGAGAATCCCGACCGTCACTCAGGCATATACTCCACTGAGCACAGAGAATCTCGACCGCCACACAGGCATACACTCCACTGAACAAACAGAATACCGACCGTCACTCAAGCATATACTCCACTGAACACACAGAATCCTGACCATCACTATGGCATATACTCCACTGAACACAGAGAATCCCGACTGTCACACAGGCATATACTCCACTGAGCACAGAGAATCCCGACCGTCACTCAGGCATATACTCCACTGAGCACAGAGAATCCAGACCACCACACAGGCATATACTCCACTGAACACAGAGCATCCCGACTGTCACTCAGGCATATACTCCACTGAGCACAGAGAATCCAGACCGCCACACAGGCATATAGTCCACTAAGCACAGAGAATGCAGACCACCACACAGGCATATACTCCACTGAACACAGAGAATCCCGACACTCACACAGGCATTTACTCCACTGAACACAGAGAATCCCGACCCTCACACAGGCATTTACTCCACTGAACACAGAGAATCCCGACCCTCACACAGGCATTTACTCCACTGAACACAGAAAATCCCGGCCGCCACTCAGGCGTATACTCCACTGAACACAGAGAACCGCGACCTCCACACAGGCATATACTCCACCGAGCACAGAGAATCCCGATCGCCACACAGGCATATACTCCACTGAGCACAGAGAATCCCAACCGTAACTCAGGCATATACTCCACTGAACAAAGAGAATACCAACCGTCACTCAGGCATATACTCCACTGAACACAGAGAATCCCGACCATCACTATGGCATATACTCCCATGAGCTAAGAGAATCTCGACCGCCACACAGGCATATACTCCACTGAGCACAGAGAATCCCGACCGTCACTCAGGCATATCCTCCACTGGGCACAGAGAATCCAGACCGCCACACAGGCATATACTCCACTGAACACAGAGAATCCCGACCGTCACACAGGCATATACTCCACTGAACACAGAGAATCCCGACCATCACTATGGCATATACTCCACTGAGCAAAGAGAATCTCGACCGCCACACAGGCATATACTCCACTGAGCACAGGGAATCCCGACCGTCACTCAGGCATATACTCCACTGAGCACAGAGAATCTCGACCGCCACACAGGCATATACTCCACTGAGCACAGAGAATCCTGACCACCACACAGGCATTTACTTCACTGAACACAGAAAATCCCGACCCTCACACAGGCATTTACTCCACTGAACACAGAGCATCCCGACCCTCACACAGGCATTTACTCCACTGTACACAGAGAATCCCGACCGTCACACGGGCATTTACTCCACTGAACACAGAAAATCCTGGCCGCCACTCAGGCGTATACTCCACTGAACACAGAGAATCCCTCGCGCCACACAGGCATATACTCCACCGAACACAGAGAATCCCGACCGTCACTCAGGCATATACTCCACTGAACACAGAGAATCCCGACCGTCACTATGGCATATACTCGACTGAGCACAGAGAACCCGGACCGTCACTCAGGCATATCCTCCTCTAATCACAGAGAATCCCGACCGCCACACAGGCATTTACTCCACTGAGCACAGAGAATCCAGACCGCCATGCAGGCATATACTCCACTGAACACAGAGAATCCTGACCGTCACTCAGGCATATACTCCACTGAACACCGAGAATCCCAACGGTCACTCAGGCATAAACTCCACTGAGCACAGAGAATCCAGACCGCCACACAGGCATATACTCCACTGAACACAGAGAATCCCGACCGTCACTCAGGCATATACTCCACTGAGCACAGAGAATCTCGACCGTCACACAGTCATATACTCCACTGAGCACAGAGAATCCTGACCACCACACAGGCATATACTCCACTGAACACAGAGAATCCCGACCCTCACACAGGCATTTACTCCACTGAACACACAGAATCCCAACCCTCACACAGGCATTTACTCCACTGTACACAGAGAATCCCGACCGTCACTCAGGCATATACTCCACTAAGCACAGAGAATCCAGACCGCCACACAGGCATATACTCCCCGACCGTCACACAGGCATATATTCCACTAAGCACAGAGAATCTCGACCGCCACACAGGCATATACTCCACTGAGCACAGAGAATCCTGACCACCACACAGGCATTTACTCCACTGAACACAGAGAATCCCGACCCTCACACAGGCATTTACTCCACTGAACACAGAGAATCCCGACCCTCACACAGGCATTTACTCCACTGTACACAGAGAATCCCGGCCGCCACTCAGGCGTATACTCCACTGAACAGAGAGAATCCCTCACGCCACACAGGCTTATACTCCACTGAACACAGAGAATCCCTCGCGCCACACAGGCATATACTCCACTGAACACAGAGAATCTCGACCGTCACTCAGGCATACACTGCACTAAACAGAGAAACCCGACCGCCACACAGGCATATACTCCACTTAACACAGAGAATCCCGACCGCCACACAGGCGTATACTCCACTGAACAAAGAGAATACCGACCGTCACTCAGGCATATACTCCACTGAACGCAGAGAATCCCGACCATCACTATGGCATATACTCCACTGAGCACAGAGAATCCCGACCGTCACTCAGGCATACACTCCACTGAACACAGAGCATCCTGACCGTCACTCAGGCAAATACTCCTCTGAACAAAGAGAATCCCGACCGTCACTCAGGCATATACTCCACTGAACACAGAGAATCCCGACCGTCACTATGGCATATACTCCACTGAGCACAGAGAACCCGGACCGTCACTCAGGCATATACTCCACTGATCATAGAGAATCCCGACTGCCACACAGGCTTTTACTCCACTGAGCACAGAGAATCCAGACCGCCACGCCGACATATACTCCACTTAACACAGAGAATCCTGACCGTCACTCAGGCATATACTCCACTGAACACCGAGAATCCCAACGGTCACTCAGGCATATACTCCACTGTTCACAGAGAATCCCGACCGTCACTCAGGCATATACTCCAATGAACACAGAGAATCCCGACCGTCACTCAGGCATACACTCCGCTGAACAGAGAATCCCGACCGCCACACAGGCGTATACTCCACTGAACAAAGAGAATACCGACCGTCACTCAGGCATATACTGCACTGAACGCAGAGAATCCTGACCATCACTCAGGCATATACTACACTGAGCACAGAGAATCCAGACTGCCACACAGGCATATACTCCACTGAGCACAGAGTATCCCGACCGTCACTCAGGCATTTACTCCACTGAACACAGAGAATCTTGACCGTCACTCAAGCATACACTGCACTAAACAGAGAATCCCGACCGCCACACAGGCATATACTCCACTTAACACAGAGAATCCCGACCGCCACACAGGCGTATACTCCACTGAACAAAGAGAATACCGACCGTCACTCAGGCATACACTGCGCTAAACAGAGAATCCCGACCGCCACACAGGCATATACTCCACTGAGCACAGAGAATCCCGACCGTCACTCAGGCATACACTCCACTGAACACAGAGCATCCTGACCGTCACTCAGGCATATACTCCTCTGAACAAAGAGAATCCCGACCGTCACTATGGCATATACTCCACTGAGCACAGAGAACCCGGACCGTCACTCAGGCATATACTCCACTGATCATAGAGAATCCCGACTGCCACACAGGCTTTTACTCCACTGAGCACAGAGAATCCAGACCGCCACGCCAACATATACTCCACTGAACACAGAGAATCCTGACCGTCACTCAGGCATATACTCCACTGAACACAGAGAATCCTGACCGTCACTCAGGCATATACTCCACTGAACACCAAGAATCCCAACGGTCACTCGGGCATATACTCCACTGAGCACAGAGAATACAGACCGCCACACAGGCATATACTCCACTGAACACAGAGAATCCCGACCCTCACACAGGCATTTACTCCACTGAACACAGAGAATCCCGACCCTCACACAGACATTTACTCCACTGTACACAGAGAATCCCGACCGTCACTCAGGCATATACTCCACTGAACACAATGAATCCCGACCGTCACTCAGGCATACACTCCGCTGAACAGAGAATCCCGACCGTCACTCAGGCATATACTCCTCTGAAAACAGAGAATCCCGACCGTCACTCAGGCATTTACTCCACTGAGCACAGAGAATCCAGACCGCCATGCAGGCATATACTCCACTGAACACAGAGAATCCTGACCGTCACTCAGGCATATACTCCACTGAACACCGAGAATCCCAACGGTCACTCAGGCATAAACTCCACTGAGCACAGAGAATCCAGACCGCCACACAGGCATATACTCCACTGAACACAGAGAATCCCGACCGTCACTCAGGCATATACTCCGCTGAGCACAGAGAATCTCGACCGTCACACATTCATATACTCCACTGAGCACAGAGAATCCTGACCACCACACAGGCATATACTCCACTGAACACAGAGAATCCCGACCCTCACACAGGCATTTACTCCACTGAACACACAGAATCCCAACCCTCACACAGGCATTTACTCCACTGTACACAGAGAATCCCGACCGTCACTCAGGCATATACTCCACTAAGCACAGAGAATCCAGACCGCCACACAGGCATATACTCCCCGACCGTCACACAGGCATATATTCCACTAACCACAGAGAATCTCGACCGCCACACAGGCATATACTCCACTGAGCACAGAGAATCCTGACCACCACACAGGCATTTACTCCACTGAACACAGAGAATCCCGACCCTCACACAGGCGTATACTCCACTGAACACAGAGAATCCCTCACGCCACACAGGCTTATACTCCACTGAACACAGAGAATCCCTCGCGCCACACAGGCATATACTCCACTGAACACAGAGAATCTCGACCGTCACTCAGGCATACACTGCACTAAACAGAGAAACCCGACCGCCACACAGGCATATACTCCACTTAACACAGAGAATCCCGACCGCCACACAGGCGTATACTCCACTGAACAAAGAGAATACCGACCGTCACTCAGGCATATACTCCACTGAACGCAGAGAATCCCGACCATCACTATGGCATATACTCCACTGAGCACAGAGAATCCCGACCGTCACTCAGGCATACACTCCACTGAACACAGAGCATCCTGACCGTCACTCAGGCATATACTCCTCTGAACAAAGAGAATCCCGACCGTCACTCAGGCATATACTCCACTGAACACAGAGAATCCCGACCGTCACTATGGCATATACTCCACTGAGCACAGAGAACCCGGACCGTCACTCAGGCATATACTCCACTGATCATAGAGAATCCCGACTGCCACACAGGCTTTTACTCCACTGAGCACAGAGAATCCAGACCGCCACGCCGACATATACTCCACTGAACACAGAGAATCCTGACCGTCACTCAGGCATATACTCCACTGAACACCGAGAATCCCAACGGTCACTCAGGCATATACTCCACTGTACACAGAGAATCCCGACCGTCACTCAGGCATATACTCCACTGAACACAGAGAATCCCGACCGTCACTCAGGCATACACTCCGCTGAACAGAGAATCCCGACCGCCACACAGGCGTATACTCCACTGAACAAAGAGAATACCGACCGTCACTCAGGCATATACTCCACTGAACGCAGAGAATCCCGACCATCACTCAGGCATATACTACACTGAGCACAGAGAATCCAGACTGCCACACAGGCATATACTCCACTGAGCACAGAGTATCCCGACCGTCACTCAGGCATTTACTCCACTGAACACAGAGAATCTCGACCGTCACTCAAGCATACACTGCACTAAACAGAGAATCCCGACCGCCACACAGGTATATACTCCACTTAACACAGAGAATCCCGACCGCCACACAGGCATATACTCCACTGAACAAAGAGAATACCGACCGTCACTCAGGCATACACTGCGCTAAACAGAGAATCCCGACCGCCACACAGGCATATACTCCACTGAGCACAGAGAATCCCGACCGTCACTCAGGCATACACTCCACTGAACACAGAGCATCCTGACCGTCACTCAGGCATATACTCCTCTGAACAAAGAGAATCCCGACCGTCACTATGGCATATACTCCACTGAGCACAGAGAACCCGGACCGTCACTCAGGCATATACTCCACTGATCATAGAGAATCCCGACTGCCACACAGGCTTTTACTCCACTGAGCACAGAGAATCCAGACCGCCACGCCGACATATACTCCACTGAACACAGAGAATCCTGACCGTCACTCAGGCATATACTCCACTGAACACAGAGAATCCTGACCGTCACTCAGGCATATACTCCACTGAACACCAAGAATCCCAACGGTCACTCAGGCATATACTCCACTGAGCACAGAGAATACAGACCGCCACACAGGCATATACTCCACTGAACACAGAGAATCCCGACCCTCACACAGGCATTTACTCCACTGAACACAGAGAATCCCGACCCTCACACAGGCATTTACTCCACTGTACACAGAGAATCCGGACCGTCACTCAGGCATATACTCCACTGAACACAATGAATCCCGACCGTCACTCAGGCATACACTCCGCTGAACAGAGAATCCCGACCGTCACTCAGGCATATACTCCTCTGAAAACAGAGAATCCCGACCGTCACTCAGGCATATACTCCACTGAGCACAAGAACCCCAATCGTCACTCAGGCATATACTCCACTGAGCACAGAGAATCCCGACCGCCACACAGGCATATACTCCACTGAACACAGAGAATCCAGACTGCCACACAGGCATATACTCCACTGAGCACAGAGAATCCCGACCGACACTAAGGCATTTATTCCACTGAACACAGAGAAGAATCCAGACCGCCACACAGGCATATACTCCACTGAACACAGAGAATCCCGACTGTCACTAAGGCATATACTCCACTGAGCACAGAGAATCCAGACCGCCACACAGGCATATACTCCACTGAACACAGAGAATCCCGACCGTCACTCAGGCATATACTCCACTGAGCACAGAGAATCTCGACCGCCACACAGGCATATAGTCCACTAAGCACAGAGAATCCCGACCACCACACAGGCATATACTCCACTGAACACAGAGAATCCCGACCCTCACACAGGCATTTACTCCACTGAACACAGAGAATCCCGACCCTCACACAGGCATTTACTCCACTGAACACAGAGAATCCCTACCCTCACACAGGCATTTACTCCACTGAACACAGAATATCCCGGCCGCCACTCAGGCGTATACTCCACTGAACACAGAGAATCCTGACCACCACTCAGGCATATACTCCACTGAGCACAGAGAATCCCGACCGTCACTCAGGCATATACTCCACTGAGCACAGAGAATCCACACCGCCACACATGCATATACTCCACTGAACACAGAGAATCCCGACCGTCACTCAGGTATATACTCCACTAAACACAGAGAATCTAACCCTCACTCAGGCATATACTCCACTGAACACAGAGAATCCCGACCCTCACACAGGCATTTACTCCACTGAACACAGAGAATCCCTACCCTCACACAGGCATTTACTCCACTGAACACAGAAAATCCCGGCCGCCACTCAGGCGTATACTCCACTGAACACAGAGAATCCCGACCTCCACACAGGCATATACGCCATTGAACACAGAGAATCCTGACCGTCACTCAGGCGTATACTCCACTGAACACAGAGAATCCCGACCGTCACTCAGGCATATACTCCACTGAGCACAGAGAATCCAGACCGCCACACAGGCATATACTCCACTGAGCACAGAGAATCCCGACCGTCACTCAGGCATATACTCCACTGAGCACAGAGAATCTCGACCGCCACACAGGCGTACACTCCACTGAACAAACAGAATACTGACCGTCACTCAAGCATATACTCCAATGAACACACAGAATCCCGACCATCACTATGGCATATACTCCACTGAACACAGAGAATCCCGACTGTCACACAGGCATATACTCCACTGAGCACAGAGAATCCCGACCGTCACTCAGGCATATACTCCACTGAGCACAGAGAATCCAGACCACCACACAGGCATATACTACACTGAACACAGAGCATCCCGACTGTCACTCAGGCATATACTCCACTGAGCACAGAGAATCCAGACCGCCACACAGGCATATAGTCCACTAAGCACAGAGAATCCCGACCACCACACAGGCATATACTCCACTGAACACAGAGAATCCCGACACTCACACAGGCATTTACTCCACTGAACACAGAATCCCGACCCTCACACAGGCATTTACTCCACTGAACACAGAGAATCCCAACCCTCACACAGGCACTTACTCCACTGAACACAGAAAATCCCGGCCGCCACTCAGGCGTATACTCCACTGAACACAGAGAACCGCGACCGTCACTCAGGCATATACTCCACTGAGCACAGAGAATACAGACCGCCACACAGGAATAAACTCCACTGAACACAGAGAATCCCGACCGTCACACAGGCATATACTCCACTGAACACAGAGAATCCCGACCATCACTATGGCATATACTTCACTGAGCAAAGAGAATCTCGACCGCCACACAGGCATATACTCCACAGAGCGCAGAGAATCCTGACCACCACACAGGCATTTACTTCACTGAACACAGAAAATCCCGACCCTCACACAGGCATTTACTCCACTGAACACAGAGCATCCCGACCACCACACAGGCATATACTCCACTAAGCACAGAGAATCCTGACCACCACACAGGCATTTACTTCACTGAACACAGAAAATCCCGACCCTCACACAGGCATTTACTCCACTGAACACAGAGCATCCCGACCCTCACACAGGCATTTACTCCACTGTACACAGAGAATCCCGACCGTCAGGCGGGCATTTACTCCACTGAACACAGAAAATCCTGGCCGCCACTCAGGCGTATACTCCACTGAACACAGAGAATCCCTCGCGCCACACAGGCATATACTCCACTGAACACAGAGAATCCCGACCGTCACTCAGGCATACACTCCACTAAACAGAGAATCCCGACCGCGACACATGCATATACTCCACTGAACACAGAGAATCCCAACCGCCACACAGGCGTATACTCCACTGAACAAAGAGAATACCGACCGTCACTCAGGCATATACTCCACTGAACGCAGAGAATCCCGACCATCACTATGGCATAAACTCCACTGAGCACAGAGAATCCCGACCATCACTCAGGCATACACTCCACTGAACAGAGAATCCCGACCGCCACACAGGCATATACTCCACTGAACACTGAGCATCCTGACCGTCACTCAGGCATATACTCCTCTGAACAAAGAGAATCCCGACCGTCACTCAGGCATATACTCCACTGAACACAGAGAATCCCGACCTCCACACAGGCATATACTCCACTGAGCCCAGAGAATCCCGATCGCCACACAGGCATATACTCCACTGAACAAAGAGAATACCAACCGTCACTCAGGCATATACTCAACTGAACACAGAGAATCTCGACCGTCACACAGGCATATACTCCACTGAACACAGAGAATCCCGACCATCACTATGGCATATACTCCACTGAGCAAAGAGAATCTCGACCACCACACAGGCATATACTCCACTGAGCACAGAGAATCCCGACCGTCACACAGGCATATACTCCACTGAGCACAGAGAATCCAGACCGCCACACAGGCATATACTCCACTGAACACAGAGAATCTCGACCGTCACACAGGCATATACTCCACTGAACACAGAGAATCCCGACCATCACTATGGCATATACTCCACTGAGCAAAGAGAATCTCGACCGCCACACAGGCATATACTCCACTGAGCACAGAGAATCCCGACCGTCACTCAGGCATTTACTCCACTGAACACAGAGCATCCCAACCCTCACACAGGCATTTACTCCACTGTACACAGAGAATCCCGACCGTCACACGGGCATTTACTCCACTGAACACAGAAAATCCCTTGCGCCACACAGGCATATACTCCACTGAACACAGAGAATCCCGACCGTCACTTAGGCATACACTCCACTAAACAGAGAATCCCGACCGCCACACAGGCATATACTCCACTGAACACAGAGAATCCCGACCGCCACACAGGCGTATACTCCACTGAACAAAGAGAATACCGACCGTCACTCAGGCATATACTCCACTGAACGCAGAGAATCCCGACCATCACTATGGCATAAACTCCACTGAGCACAGAGCATCCCGACCGTCACTCAGGCATACACTCCACTGAACAGAGAATCCCGACCGCCACACAGGCATATACTCCACTGAACACAGAGCATCCTGACCGTCACTCAGGCATATACTCCTCTGAACAAAGAGAATCCCGACCGTCACTCAGGCATATACTCCACTGAACACAGAGAATCCCGACCGTCACTATGGCATATACTCCACTGAGCACAGAGAACCCGGACCGTCACTCAGGCATATACTCCACTGATCACAGAGAATCCCGACCGCCACACAGGCATTTACTCCACTGAGCACAGAGAATCCAGACCGCCATGCAGGCATATACTCCACTGAACACAGAGAATCCTGACCGTCACTCAGGCATATACTCCACTGAACACCGAGAATCCCAACGGTCACTCAGGCATATACTCCACTGAGCACAGAGAATCCAGACCGCCACACAGGCATATACTCCACTGAACACAGAGAATCCCGACCGTCACTCAGGCATATACTCCACTGAACACAGAGCATCCCGACCCTCACACAGGCATTTACTCCACTGTACACAGAGAATCCCGACCGTCACACGGGCATTTACTCCACTGAACACAGAAAATCCTGGCCGCCACTCAGGCGTATACTCCACTGAACACAGAGAATCCCTCGCGCAACACAGGCATATACTCCACTGAACACAGAGAATCCCGACCGTCACTCAGGCATATACTCCACTGAACACAGAGAATCCCGACCGTCACTATGGCATATACTCCACTGAGCACAGAGAATCCAGACCGCCACACAGGCATATACCCCACTGAACACAGAGAATCCCGACCGTCACTCAGGCATATACTCCACTGAGCACAGAGAATCTCGACCGTCACACAGTCATATACTCCACTGAGCACAGAGAATCCTGACCACCACACAGGCATATACTCCACTGAACACAGAGAATCCCGACCCTCACACAGGCATTTACTCCACTGAGCACAGAGAATCCAGACCGCCACGCAGGCATATACTCCACTGAACACAGAGAATCCTGACCGTCACTCAGGCATATACTCCACTGAACACCGAGAATCCCAACGGTCACTCAGGCATAAACTCCACTGAGCACAGAGAATCCAGACCGCCACACAGGCATATACCCCACTGAACACAGAGAATCCCGACCGTCACTCAGGCATATACTCCACTGAGCACAGAGAATCTCGACCGTCACACAGTCATATACTCCACTGAGCACAGAGAATCCTGACCACCACACAGGCATTTACTCCACTGAGCACAGAGAATCCAGACCGCCACGCAGGCATATACTCCACTGAACACAGAGAATCCTGACCGTCACTCAGGCATATACTCCACTGAACACCGAGAATCCCAACGGTCACTCAGGCATAAACTCCACTGAGCACAGAGAATCCAGACCGCCACACAGGCATATACCCCACTGAACACAGAGAATCCCGACCGTCACTCAGGCATATACTCCACTGAGCACAGAGAATCTCGACCGTCACACAGTCATATACTCCACTGAGCACAGAGAATCCTGACCACCACACAGGCATATACTCCACTGAACACAGAGAATCCCGACCCTCACACAGGCATTTACTCCACTGAACACAGAGAATCCCGACCCTCACACAGGCATTTACTCCACTGTACACAGAGAATCCCGACCGTCACTCAGGCATATACTCCACTAAGCACAGAGAATCCAGACCGCCACACAGGCATATACTCCCCGACCGTCACACAGGCATATATTCCACTAAGCACAGAGAATCTCGACCGCCACACAGGCATATACTCCACTGAGCACAGAGAATCCTGACCACCACACAGGCATTTACTCCACTGAACACAGAGAATCCCGACCCTCACACAGGCATTAACTCCACTGAACACAGAGAATCCCGACCCTCACACAGGCATTTACTCCACTGTACACAGAGAATCCCGGCTGCCACTCAGGCGTATACTCCACTGAACACAGAGAATCCCTCGCGCCACACAGGCGTATACTCCACTGAACACAGAGAATCCCTCGCGCCACACAGGCATATACTCCACTGAACACAGAGAATCTCGACCGTCACTCAGGCATACACTGCACTAAACAGAGAATCCCTACCGCCACACAGGCATATACTCCACTTAACACAGAGAATCCAGACCGCCACACAGGCGTATACTCCACTGAACAAAGAGAATACCGACCGTCACTCAGGCATATACTCCACTGAACGCAGAGAATCCCGACCATCACTATGGCATATACTCCACTGAGCACAGAGAATCCCGACCGTCACTCAGGCATACACTCCACTGAACACAGAGCATCCTGACCGTCACTCAGGCATATACTCCTCTGAACAAAGAGAATCCCGACCGTCACTCAGGCATATACTCCACTGAACACAGAGAATCCCGACCGTCACTATGGCATATACTCCACTGAGCACAGAGAACCCGGACCGTCACTCAGGCATATACTCCACTGATCATAGAGAATCCCGACTGCCACACAGGCTTTTACTCCACTGAGCACAGAGAATCCAGACCGCCACGCCGACATATACTCCACTGAACACAGAGAATCCTGACCGTCACTCAGGCATATACTCCACTGAACACCGAGAATCCCAACGGTCACTCAGGCATATACTCCACTGTACACAGAGAATCCCGACCGTCACTCAGGCATATACTCCACTGAACACAGAGAATCCCGACCGTCACTCAGGCATACACTCCGCTGAACAGAGAATCCCGACCGCCACACAGGCGTATACTCCACTGAACAAAGAGAATACCGACCGTCACTCAGGCATATACTCCACTGAACGCAGAGAATCCCGACCATCACTCAGGCATATACTACACTGAGCACAGAGAATCCAGACTGCCACACTGGCATATAGTCCACTGAGCACAGAGAATCCCGACCGTCACTCAGGCATTTACTCCACTGAACACAGAGAAGAATCCAGACTGCCACACAGGCATATACTCCACTGAACACAGAGAATCCTGACTGTCACTCAGGCATATACTCCACTGAGCACAGAGAATCCAGACCGTCACTCAGGCATATACTCCACTGAGCACAGAGAATCCAGACCGCCACACAGGAATAAACTCCACTGAACACAGAGAATCCCGACCGTCACACAGGCATATACTCCACTGAACACAGAGAATCCCGACCATCACTATGGCATATACTCCACTGAGCAAAGAGAATCTCGACCGCCACACAGGCATATACTCCACAGAGCACAGAGAATCCTGACCACCACACAGGCATTTACTTCACTGAACACAGAAAATCCCGACCCTCACACAGGCATTTACTCCACTGAACACAGAGCATCCCGACCACCACACAGGCATATACTCCACTAAGCACAGAGAATCCTGACCACCACACAGGCATTTACTTCACTGAACACAGAAAATCCTGACCCTCACACAGGCATTTACTCCACTGAACACAGAGCATCCCGACCCTCACACAGGCATTTACTCCACTGTACACAGAGAATCCCGACCGTCAGGCGGGCATTTACTCCACTGAACACAGAAAATCCTGGCCGCCACTCAGGTGTATACTCCACTGAACACAGAGAATCCCTCACGACACACAGGCATATACTCCACTGAACACAGAGAATCCCGACCGTCACTCAGGCATACACTCCACTAAACAGAGAATCCCGACCGCGACACATGCATATACTCCACTGAACACATAGAATCCCAACCGCCACACAGGCGTATACTCCACTGAACAAAGAGAATACCGACCGTCACTCAGGCATATACTCCACTGAACGCAGAGAATCCCGACCATCACTATGGCATAAACTCCACTGAGCACAGAGAATCCCGACCGTCACTCAGGCATACACTCCACTGAACAGAGAATCCCGACCGCCACACAGGCATATACTCCACTGAACACTGAGCATCCTGACCGTCACTCAGGCATATACTCCTCTGAACAAAGAGAATCCCGACCGTCACTCAGGCATATACTCCACTGAACACAGAGAATCCCGACCTCCACACAGGCATATACTCCACTGAGCCCAGAGAATCCCGATCGCCACACAGGCATATACTCCACTGAGCACAGAGAATCCCGACCGTCACTCAGGCATATACTCCACTGAACAAAGAGAATACCAACCGTCACTCAGGCATATACTCAACTGAACACAGAGAATCCCCACCTTCACTATGGCATATACTCCACTGAGCAAAGAGAATCTCGACCGCCACACAGGCATATACTCCACTGAGCACAGAGAATCCCGACCGTCACTCAGGCATATACTCCACTGAGCACAGAGAATCCAGACCGCCACACAGGGATATACTCCACTGAACACAGAGAATCCCGACCGTCACACAGGCATATACTCCACTGAACACAGAGAATCCCGACCATCACTATGGCATATACTCCACTGAGCAAAGAGAATCTCGACCGCCACACAGGCATATACTCCACTGAGCACAGAGAATCCCGACCGTCACTCAGGCATATACTCCACTGAGCACAGAGACTCTCGACCGCCACACAGGCATATACTCCACTGAGCACAGAGAATCCTGACCACCACACAGGCATTTACTTCACTGAACACAGAAAATTCCGACCCTCACACAGGCATTTACTCCACTGAACACAGAGCATCCCAACCCTCACACAGGCATTTACTCCACTGTACACAGAGAATCCCGACCGTCACACGGGCATTTACTCCACTGAACACAGAAAATCCTGGCCGCCACTCAGGCGTATACTCCACTGAACACAGAGAATCCCTTGCGCCACACAGGCATATACTCCACTGAACACAGAGAATCCCAACCGTCACTTAGGCATACACTCCACTAAACAGAGAATCCCGACCGCCACACAGGCATATACTCCACTGAACACAGAGAATCCCGACCGCCACACAGGCGTATACTCCACTGAACAAAGAGAATACCGACCGTCACTCAGGCATATACTCCACTGAACGCAGAGAATCCCGACCATCACTATGGCATAAACTCCACTGAGCACAGAGCATCCCGACCGTCACTCAGGCATACACTCCACTGAACAGAGAATCCCGACCGCCACAAAGGCATATACTCCACTGAACACAGAGCATCCTGACCGTCACTCAGGCATATACTCCTCTGAACAAAGAGAATCCCGACCGTCACTCAGGCATATACTCCACTGAACACAGAGAATCCCGACCGTCACTATGGCATATACTCCACTGAGCACAGAGAACACGGACCGTCACTCAGGCATATACTCCACTGATCACAGAGAATCCCGACCGCCACACAGGCATTTACTCCACTGAGCACAGAGAATCCAGACCGCCACACAGGCATATACTCCACTGAACACAGAGAATCCCGACCGTCACTCAGGCATATACTCCACTGAGCACAGAGAATCTCGACCGTCACACAGTCATATACTCCACTGAGCACAGAGAATCCTGACCACCACACAGGCATTTACTCCACTGAACACAGAGAATCCCGACCCTCACACAGGCATTTACTCCACTGTACACAGAGAAGTCCGACCGTCACTCAGGCATATACTCCACTAAGCACAGAGAATCCAAACCGCCACACAGGCATATACTCCACTGAACACAGAGAATCCCGACCGTCACACAGGCATATATTCCACTGAGCACAGAGAATCTCGACCGCCACACAGGCATATACTCCACTGAGCACAGAGAATCCTGACCACCACACAGGCATTTACTCCACTGAACACAGAGAATCCCGACCCTCACACAGGCATTTACTCCACTGAACACAGAGAATCCCGACCCTCACACAGGCATTTACTCCACTGTACACAGAGAATCCCGACCGTCACACGGGTATTTACTCCACTGAACACAGAAAATCCCGGCCGCCACTCAGGCGTATACTCGACTGAACACAGAGAATCCCTCGCGCCACACAGGCATATACTCCACTGAACACAGAGAATCCCTCGCGCCACACAGGCATATACTCCACTGAACACAGAGAATCCCGACCGCCACACAGGCGTATACTCCACTGAACAAAGAGAATACCGACCGTCACTCAGGCATATACTCCACTCAACGCAGAGAATCCCGACCGTCACTCAGGCATACACTCCACTGAACACAGAGAATCCCGACCGCCACACAGGCGTATACTCCACTGAACAAAGAGAATACCGACCGTCACTCAGGCATATACTCCACTGAACGCAGAGAATCCGGACCGTCACTCAGGCATACACTCCACTGAACACAGAGCATCCTGACTGTCACTCAGGCATATACTCCACTGAACACAGAGAATCCCAACCGTCACTATGGCATATACTCCACTGAGCACAGAGAACCCGGACCGTCACTCAGGCATATACTCCACTGATCATAGAGAATCCCGACTCCCACACAGGCATTTACTCCACTGAGCACAGAGAATCCAGACCGCCACGCAGGCATATACTCCACTGAACACAGAGAATCCTGACCGTCACTCTGGCATATACTCCTCTGAACACCGAGAATCCCAACGGTCACTCAGACATATACTCAACTGAGCACAGAGAATACAGACCGCCACACAGGCATATACTCCACTGAACAAAGAGAATCCCGACCGTCACTCAGGCATTTACTCCACTGAGCACAGAGAATCTCGACCGTCACACAGTCATATACTCCACTGAGCACAGAGAATCCTGACCACCGCACAGGCATATACTCCACTGAACACAGAGAATCCCGACCATCACACAGGCATTTACTCCACTGAACACAGAGAATCCCGACCCTCACACAGGCATTTACTCCACTGTACACAGAGAATCCCGACCGTCACTCAGGCATACACTCCGCTGAACAGAGAATCCCGACCGTCACTCAGGCATATACTCCTCTGAACACAGAGAATCCCGACCGTCACTCAGGCATATATTCCACTGAGCACAAGAACCCCGATCGTCACTCAGGCATATACTCCACTGAGCACAGAGAATCCCGACCGCCACACAGGCATATACTCCACTGAACACAGAGAATCCAGACTGCCACTCAGGCATTTACTCCACTGAACACAGAGAAGAATCCAGACCGTCACTCAGGCATATACTCCACTGAGCACAGAGAATCCAGACCGTCACTCAGGTATATACTCCACTAAACACAGAGAATCCAACCCTCACTCAGGCATATACTCCACTGAGCACAGAGAATCTAGACCGCCACACAGGCATATACTCCATTGAACACAGAGAATCCCGACCGTCACTCAGTCATATACTCTACTGAGCACAGAGAATCTCGACCTCCACACAGGCGTATACTCCACTGAACAAACAGAATACCGACCGTCACTCAAGCATATACTCCACTGAACACACAGAATCCCGACCATCACTATGGCATATACTCCACTGAACACAGAGAATCCCGACTGTCACACAGGCATATACTCCACTGAGCACAGAGAATCCCGACCGTCACTCAGGCATATACTCCACTGAGCACAGAGAATCCCGACCACCACACAGGCATATACTCCACTGAACACAGAGAATCCCGACACTCACACAGGCATTTACTCCACTGAACACAGAGAATCCCGACCCTAACACAGGCATTTACTCCACTGAACACAGGGAATCCCTACCCTCACACAGGCATTTACTACACTGAACACAGAAAATCCCGGCCGCCACTCAGGCGTATACTCCACTGAACACAGAGAATAGCGACCTCCACACAGGCATATACTCCACTGAGCACAGAGAATCCCAATCGCCACACAGGCATATACTCCACTGAGCACAGAGAATCCCAACCGTAACTCAGGCATATACTCCACTGAACAAAGAGAATACCAACCATCACTCAGGCATATACTCCACTGAACACAGAGAATCCCGACCATCACTATGGCATATATTCCACTGAGCAAAGAGAATCTCGACCGCCACACAGGCATATACTCCACTGAGCACAGAGAATCCCGACCGTCACTCAGCCATATACTCCACTGAGCACAGAGAATCCCGACCGCCACACAGGCGTATACTCCACTGAACAAAGAGAATACCGACCGTCACTCAGGCATATACTCCACTGAACACAGAGAATCCCGACCGTCACTCAGGCATACACTCCACTGAACACAGAGCATCCTGACTGTCACTCAGGCATATACTCCACTGAACACAGAGAATCCCAACCGTCACTATGGCATATACTCCACTGAGCACAGAGAACCCGGACCGTCACTCAGGCATATACTCCACTGATCATAGAGAATCCCGACTGCCACACAGGCATTTACTCCACTGAGCACAGAGAATCCAGACCGCCACGCAGGCATATACTCCACTGAACACAGAGAATCCTGACCGTCACTCTGGCATATACTCCTCTGAACACCGAGAATCCCAACGGTCACTCAGACATATACTCAACTGAGCACATAGAATACAGACCGCCACACAGGCATATACTCCACTGAACAAAGAGAATCCCGACTGTCACTCAGGCATTTACTCCACTGAGCACAGAGAATCTCGACCGTCACACAGTCATATACTCCACTGAGCACAGAGAATCCTGACCACCGCACAGGCATATACTCCACTGAACACAGAGAATCCCGACCATCACACAGGCATTTACTCCACTGAACACAGAGAATCCCGACCCTCACACAGGCATTTACTCCACTGTACACAGAGAATCCCGACCGTCACTCAGGCATACACTCCGCTGAACAGAGAATCCCGACCGTCACGCAGGCATATACTCCTCTGAACACAGAGAATCCCGACCGTCACTCAGGCATATATTCCACTGAGCACAAGAACCCCGATCGTCACTCAGGCATATACTCCACTGAGCACAGAGAATCCCGACCGCCACACAGGCATATACTCCACTGAACACAGAGAATCCAGACTGCCACTCAGGCATTTACTCCACTGAACACAGAGAAGAATCCAGACCGTCACTCAGGCATATACTCCACTGAGCACAGAGAATCCAGACCGCCACACAGGCATATACTCCACTGAACACAAAGAATCCCGACCGTCACTCAGGTATATACTCCACTAAACACAGAGAATCCAACCCTCACTCAGGCATATACTCCACTGAGCACAGAGAATCTAGACCGCCACACAGGCATATACTCCATTGAACACAGAGAATCCCGACCGTCACTCAGTCATATACTCTACTGAGCACAGAGAATCTCGACCTCCACACAGGCGTATACTCCACTGAACAAACAGAATACCGACCGTCACTCAAGCATATACTCCACTGAACACACAGAATCCCGACCATCACTATGGCATATACTCCACTGAACACAGAGAATCCCGACTGTCACACAGGCATATACTCCACTGAGCACAGAAAATCCCGACCGTCACTCAGGCATATACTCCACTGAGCACAGAGAATCCCGACCACCACACAGGCATATACTCCACTGAACACAGAGAATCCCGACACTCACACAGGCATTTACTCCACTGAACACAGAGAATCCCGACCCTCACACAGGCATTTACTCCACTGAACACAGGGAATCCCTACCCTCACACAGGCATTTACTCCACTGAACACAGAAAATCCCGGCCGCCACTCAGGCGTATACTCCACTGAACACAGAGAATAGCGACCTCCACACAGGCATATACTCCACTGAGCACAGAGAATCCCAATCGCCACACAGGCATATACTCCACTGAGCACAGAGAATCCCAACCGTAACTCAGGCATATACTCCACTGAACAAAGAGAATACCAACCATCACTCAGGCATATACTCCACTGAACACAGAGAATCCCGACCATCACTATGGCATATATTCCACTGAGCAAAGAGAATCTCGACCGCCACACAGGCATATACTCCACTGAGCACAGAGAATCCCGACCGTCACTCAGCCATATACTCCACTGAGCACAGAGAATCCAGACCGCCACACAGGCATATACTCCACTGAACACAGAGAATCCCGACCGTCACACAGGCATATACTCCACTGAACACAGAGAATCCCGACCATCACTATGGCATATACTCCACTGAGCAAAGAGAATCTCGACCGCCACACAGGCATATACTCCACTGAGCACAGGGAATCCCGACCGTCACTCAGGCATATACTCCACTGAGCACAGAGAATCTCCACCGCCACACACGCATATACTCCACTGAGCACAGAGAATCCTGACCACCACACAGGCATTTACTTCACTGAACACAGAAAATCCCGACCCTCACACAGGCATTTACTCCACTGAACACAGAGCATCCCGACCCTCACACAGGCATTTACTCCACTGTACACAGAGAATCCGGACCGTCACACGGGCATTTACTCCACTGAACACAGAAAATCCTGGCCGCCACTCAGGCGTATACTCCACTGAACACAGAGAATCCCTCGCGCCACACAGGCATATACTCCACTGAACACAGAGAATCCCGACCGTCACTCAGGCATACACTCCACTAAACAGAGAATCCCGACCGCCACACAAGCATATACTCCACTGAACACAGAGAATCCCGACCACCACACAGGCGTATACTCCACTGAACAAAGAGAATACCGACCGTCACTTAGGCCTATACTCCACTGAACGCAGAGAATCCCGACCATCACTATGGCATATACTCCACTGAGCACAGAGAATCCCGACCGTCACTCAGGCATACACTCCACTGAACAGAGAATCCCGACCGCCACACAGGCATATACTCCACTGAACACAGAGCATCCTGACCGTCACTCAGGCATATACTCCTCTGAACAAAGAGAATCCCGACCGTCACTCAGGCATATACTCCACTGAACACAGAGAATCCCGACCGTCACTATGGCATATACTCCACTGAGCACAGAGAACCCGGACCATCACTCAGGCATATACTCCACTAATCACAGAGAATCCCGACTGCCACACAGGCATTTACTCCACTGAGCACAGAGAATCCAGACCGCCACGCAGGCATATACTCCACTAACCACAGAGAATCCTGAACGTCACTCAGGCATATACTCCACTGAACACCGAGAATCCCAACGGTCACTCAGGCATATACTCCACTGAGCACAGAGAATCCAGACCGCCACACAGGCATGTACTCCACTGAACACAGAGAATCCCGACCGTCACTCAGGCATATACTCCACTGTACACAGAGAATCCCGACCGTCACTCAGGCATATACTCCACTAAGCACAGAGAATCCAGACCACCACACAGGCATATACTCCCTGACCGTCACACAGGCATATATTCCACTGAGCACAGAGAATCTCGACCGCCACACAGGCATATACTCCACTGAGCACAGAGAATCCTGACCACCACACAGGCATATACTCCACTAAGCACAGAGAATCCAGACCGCCACACAGGCATATACTCCCCGACCGTCACACAGGCATATATTCCACTGAGCACAGAGAATCTCGACCGTCACACAGTCATATACTCCACTGAGCACAGAGAATCCTGACCACCACACAGGCATATACTCCAATGAACACAGAGAATCCCGATCCTCACACAGGCATTTACTCCACTGAACACAGAGAATCCCGACCCTCACACAGGCATTTACTCCACTGTACACAGAGAATCCCGACCGTCACTCAGGCATATACTCCACTAAGCACAGAGAATCCAGACCGCCACACAGGCATATACTCCCCGACCGTCACACAGGCATATATTCCACTGAGCACAGAGAATCTCGACCACCACACAGGCATATACTCCACTGAACACAGAGAATCCCGACCCTCACACAGGCATTTACTCCACTGAACACAGAGAATCCCGACCCTCACACACGCATTTACTCCACTGTACACAGAGAATCCCGACCGTCACACAGGCATTTACTCCACTGAACACAGAAAATCCCGGCCGCCACTCAGGCGTATACTCCACTGAACACAGAGAATCCCTCGCGCCACACAGGCATATACTCCACTGAACACAGAGAATCCCGACCGTCACTCAGGCATACACTGCACTAAACAGAGAATCCCGACCGCCACACAGGCATATACTCCACTTAACACAGAGAATCCCGACCGCCACACAGGCGTATACTCCACTGAACAAAGAGAATACCGACCGTCACTATGGCATATACTCCACTGAGCACAGAGAATCCCGACCGTCACTCAGGCATACACTCCACTGAACACAGAGCATCCCGACCGTCACTCAGGTATATACTCCTCTGAACAAAGAGAATCCCGACCGTCACTCAGGCATATACTCCACTGAACACAGAGAATCCCGACCGTCACTCAGGCATACACTCCACTGAACACAGAGCATCCTGACCGTCACTCAGGTATATACTCCTCTGAACAAAGAGAATCCCGACCGTCACTCAGGCATATACTCCACTGAACACAGAGAATCCCGACCGTGACTATGGCATATACTCCACTGAGCACAGAGAACCCGGACCGTCACTCAGGCATATACTCCACTGATCATAGAGAATCCCTACTGCCACACAGGCTTTTACTCCACTGAGCACAGAGAATCCAGACCGCCACGCAGACATATACTCCACTGAACACAGAGAATCCTGACCGTCACTCAGGCATATACTCCACTGAACACCGAGAATCCCAACGGTCACTCAGGCATATACTTCACTGAGCACAGAGAATACAGACCGCCACACAGGCATATACTCCACTGAAAACAGAGAATCCTGACCACCACACAGGCATATACTCCACTGAACACAGAGAATCCCGACCCTCACACAGGCATTTACTCCACTGAACACAGAGAATCCCGACCCTCACACAGGCATTTACTCCACTGTACACAGAGAATCCCGACCGTCACTCAGGCATATATTCCACTGAACACAATGAATCCCGACCGTCAATCAGGCATACACTCCGCTGAACAGAGAATCCCGACCGTCACTCAGGCATATACTCCTCTGAAAACAGAGAATCCCGACTGTCACTCAGGCATATACTCCACTGAGCACAAGAACCCCGATCGTCACTCAGGCATATACTCCACTGAAAACAGAGAATCCCGACCGCCACACAGGCATATATTCCACTGAACACAGAGAATCCAGACTGCCACACAGGCATATACTCCACTGAGCACAGAGAATCCCGACCGTCACTCAGGCATTTACTCCACTGAACACAGAGAAGAATCCAGACCGCCACACAGGCATATACTCCACTGAACACAGAGAATCCCGACTGTCATTAAGGCATATACTCCACTGAGCACAGAGAATCCAGACTGCCACACAGGCATATACTCCACTGAACACAGAGAATCCCGACCGTCACTCAGGCATATACTCCACTGAGCACAGAGAATCTCGACCGCCACACAGGCATATAGTCCACTAAGCACGGAGAATCCCGACCACCACACAGGCATATACTCCACTGAACACAGAGAATCCCGACCCTCACACAGGCATTTACTCCACTGAACACAGAGAATCCCGACCCTCACACAGGCATTTACTCCACTGAACACAGAGAATCCCGGCCGCCACTCAGGCGTATACTCCACTGAACACAGAGAATCCCGACCGCCACACAGGCATATACTCCACTGAACACAGAGAATCCCGACCGTCACTCAGGTATATACTCCACTAAACACAGAGAATCTAACCCTCACTCAGGCATATACTCCACTGAACACAGAGAATCCCGACCCTCACAAAGGCATTTACTCCACTGAACACAGAGAATCCCTACCCTCACACAGGCATTTACTCCACTGAACACAGAAAATCCCGGCCGCCACTCAGGCGTATACTCCACTGAACACAGAAAATCCCGACCTCCACACAGGCATATACTCCATTGAACACAGAGAATCCCGACCGTCACTCAGGCGTATACTCCACTGAACACAGAGAATCCTGACCGTCACTCAGGCATATACTCCACTGAGCACAGAGAATCCAGACCGCCACACAGGCATATACTCCACTGAGCACAGAGAATCCCGACCATCACTCAGGCATATACTCCACTGAGCACAGAGAATCTCGACCGCCACACAGGCGTAAACTCCACTGAACAAACAGAATACCGACCGTCACTCAAGCATATACTCCACTGAACACACAGAATCCCGACCATCACTATGGCATATACTCCACTGAACACACAGAATCCCGACTGTCACACAGGCATATACTCCACTGAGCACAGAGAATCCCGACCGTCACTCAGGCATATACTCCACTGAGCACAGAGAATCCAGACCACCACACAGGCATATACTCCACTGAACACAGAGCATCCCGACTGTCACTCAGGCATATACTTCACTGAGCACAGAGAATCCAGACCGCCACACAGGCATATAGTCCACTAAGCACAGAGAATCCCGACCACCACACAGGCATATACTCCACTGAGCACAGAGAATCCCAACCGTAACTCAGGCATATACTCCACTGAACAAAGAGAATACCAACCATCACTCAGGCATATACTCCACTGAACACAGAGAATCCCGACCATCACTATGGAATATACTCCACTGAGCAAAGAGAATCTCGACCGCCACACAGGCATATACTCCACTGAGCACAGAGAATCCCGACCGTCACTCAGGCATATACTCCACTGAGCACAGAGAATACAGACCGCCACACAGGCATATACTCCACTGAACACAGAGAATCCCGACCGTCACACAGGCATATACTCCACTGAACACAGAGAATCCCGACCATCACTATGGCATATAATCCACTGAGCAAAGAGAATCTCGACCGCCACACAGGCATACACTCCACTGAGCACAGGGAATCCCGACCGTCACTCAGGCATATACTCCACTGAGCACAGAGAATCTCGACCGCCACACAGGCATATACTCCACTGAGCACAGAGAATCCAGACCACCACACAGGCATATACTCCACTGAACACAGAGCATCCCGACTGTCACTCAGGCATATACTCCACTGAGCACAGAGAATCCAGACCGCCACACAGGCATATAGTCCACTAAGCACAGAGAATCCCGACTACCACACAGGCATATACTCCACTGAGCACAGAGAATCCCAACCGTAACTCAGGCATATACTCCACTGAACAAAGAGAATACCAACCGTCACTCAGGCATATACTCCACTGAACACAGAGAATCCCGACCATCACTATGGCATATACTCCACTGAGCAAAGAGAATCTCAACCGCCACACAGGCATATACTCCACTGAGCACAGAGAATCCCGACCGTCACTCAGGCATATACTCCACTGAGCACAGAGAATCCAGACCGCCACACAGGCATATACTCCACTGAACACAGAGAATCCCGACCGTCACACAGGCATATACTCCACTGAACACAGAGAATCCCGACCATCACTATGGCATATAATCCACTGAGCAAAGAGAATCTCGACCGCCACACAGGCATATACTCCACTGAGCACAGGGAATCCCGACCGTCACTCAGGCATATACTCCACTGAGCACAGAGAATCTCGACCGCCACACAGGCATATACTCCACTGAGCACAGAGAATCCTGACCACCACACAGGCATTTACTTCACTGAACACAGAAAATCCCGACCCTCACACAGGCATTTACTCCACTGAACACAGAGCATCCCGACCCTCACACAGGCATTTACTCCACTCTACACAGAGAATCCCAACCGTCACACGGGCATTTACTCCACTGAACACAGAAAATCCTGGCCACCACTCAGGCGTATACTCCACTGAACACAGAGAATCCCTCGCGCCACACAGGCATATACTCCACTGAACACAGAGAATCCCGACCCTCACTCAGGAATACACTCCACTAAACAGAGAATCCCGACCGCCACACAGGCATATACTCCACTGAACACAGAGAATCCCGACCGCCACACAGGTGTATACTCCACTGAACAAAGAGAATACCGACCGTCACTCAGGCATATACTCCACTGAACGCAGAGAATCCCGACCATCACTATGGCATATACTCCACTGAGCACAGAGAATCCCGACCATCACTCAGGCATACACTCCACTGAACAGAGAATCCCGACCGCCACACAGGCATATACTCCACTGAACACAGAGCATCCTGACCGTCACTCAGGCATATACTCCTCTGAACAAAGAGAATCCCGACCGTCACTCAGGCATATACTCCACTGAACACAGAGAATCCCGACCGTCACTATGGCATATACTCCACTGAGCACAGAGAACCCGGACCGTCACTCAGGCATATACTCCACTAATCACAGAGAATCCCGACCGCCATACAGGCATTTACTCCACTGAGCACAGAGAATCCAGACCGCCACGCAGGCATATACTCCACTGAACACAGATAATCCTGACCGTCACTCAGGCATATACTCGGCTGAACACCGAGAATCCCAACGGTCACTCAGGCATAAACTCCACTGAGCACAGAGAATCCAGACCGCCACACAGGCATATACTCCACTGAACACAGAGAATCCCGACCGTCACTCAGGCATATACTCCACTGAGCACAGAGAATCCCTACCCTCACACAAGCATTTACTCCACTGTACACAGAGAATCCAGACCGCCACACAGGCATATACTCCACTGAACACAGAGAATCCCGTCCGTCACTCAGGCATATACTCCACTGAGCACAGAGAATCCAGACCGCTACACAGGCATATACTCCACTGAACACAGAGAATCCCGACCGTCACTCAGGAATATACTCCACTGAGCACAGAGAATCTCGACCGCCACACAGGCATATACTCCATTGAGCAAAGAGTATCCCGACCACCACACAGGCATATACTCCACTGAGCTAAGAGTATCCTGACCACCATACAGGCATATACTCCACTGAACACAGAGAATCCCGACCCTCACACAGGCAATTACTCCACTGAACACAGAGAATCCCGACCCTCACACAGGCATTTACTCCACTGAACACAGAAAATCCCAACCGCCACTCAGGCGTATACTCCACTGAACACAGAGAATCCCGACCGTCACTCGGGCATATACTCCACTGAGCACAGAGAATCTCGACCGCCACACAGGCATATACTCCACTGAGCACAGAGAATCCTGACCACCACACAGGCATATACTCCACTGAACACAGAGAATCCCGACCGTCACTCAGGAATATACTCCACTGAGCACAGAGAATCTCGACCGCCACACAGGCATATACTCCACTGAGCACAGAGAATCCCGACCACCACACAAGCATATACTCCACTGATCACAGAGAATCCCGGCCCTCACACAGGCATTTACTCCACTGAACACAGAGAATCCCGACCCTCACACAGGCATTTACTCCACTGAACACAGAGAATCCCTACCCTCACACAGGCATTTACTCCACTGAACACAGAAAATCCCGGGCGCCACTCAGGCGTATACTCCACTGAACACAGAGAATCCCGACCTCTGCACAGACGTGTACTCCACTGAACACAAAGAATCCCGACTGCCACACAGGCGTATACTCCACTGAACACAGAGAATCCCGACCGTCACACAGGCGTGTACTCCACTGAACACACAGAATCCTGACAGCCACACAGGAGTATACTCCACTGAACACAGAGAATCCCGACCGTCACTCAGGCGTATACTCCACTGAACACAGAGAATCCCCACCATCACTCAGGCGTATACTCCAATGAACACACAGAATCCTGACCGTCACTATGGCATATACTCCACTGAGCACAGAGAATCCCGACCGTCACTCAGGCATATACTCCACTGAGCACAGAGAATCCAGACCGCCACACAAGCATATACTCCACTGAACACAGAGAATCCCGACCGTCACTCAGGCATATACTCCACTGAGCACAGAGAATCCAGACCGCCACACAGGCATATACTCCACTGAACACAGAGAATCCCGACCGTCACTCAGGCATATACTCCACTGAGCACAGAGAATCTCGACCGCCACACAGGCATATACTCCACTGAGCACAGAGAATCCCGACCACCACACAGGCATTTACTCCACTGAACATAGAGAATCCCGACCCTCACACAGGCATTTACTCCACTGAACACAGAGAATCCCGACCCTCACACAGGCATTTACTCCACTGTACACAGAGAATCCCGACCGTTACACGGGCATTTACTCCACTGAACACAGAAAATCCCGGCCGCCACTTAGGCGTATACTCCACTGAACACAGAGAATCACGACCCTCACACAGGCATATACTTCACTGTACACTGAGAATAACGACCGTCACACAGGCATACACTCCACTGAGCACAGACAATTCCGACCTTCACACAGGCATACACTCCACTGAACAGGCATATACAAGCTCCTTTTGGTGGCTGTAGTAAGTCACTTGAGTGTCTGCAGCAGCTCCAGTAAGTACCTGCAAGAGCCAAGCCTGATCCCAGTCCAGGCTCGAACTGGCCTATAGGGCAACATCGCAATGCCCGGACCAAAAACACAACATTCTAGGCTGGCCAGTTTGTTGGGTCAAAGGGGCCCATTTTTTGGGAGTTTGATAAGTAACTTCACCATGTAGCTAATTGTTCTGACCAGTGCTATTGAATAAATATTCTTTAAAAAGCACAATTTGCATCACATTTTATCAAAAACCTCCCCCTTGGGTGCTACTCAAACCGTCTGTCATAAAAGGAATGATTTGCCATTTGCATCCGCGGGCCAATTTTTCATTTGTGACTGAGACAATCGGCCTCATTACACGGTAGGCGGTGAGCCATGGCGCTATTAGTGCCATGGCTCATGCCGGTAAAATACCGGCACCGCCTTGGCGGAAAGGGGATTTACCGCCCCATTCCAAGGTTGGAGGGGCGGTAAATCCCCTTTCCGCCATTGCCCTTCCCCATTCCCATTTCTGCCCCATAGGGCTCTATGGGAATGGGGAAGGCGCTAATTACGGCACCGCAATTTTGCGGTGCCGTAATTAGCTCCGAGGTCCCTTAGCGGGTTGGATTTTAACGCCTGCAAGTAGCAGGCGTTAAATCCTCCAACCCGCAAAGGTCCTCGTAGTACGGCGGTAAGGGTTAACGGTCACCGTTGCCATTAACGGTGACCGTTAACCCTTACCGCCGTCCGTGTAATGAGGCCCAATGTTGTGCCCCAGTCCAGTGTATAGTGCAGAGACCATGTCTCTTTGACAGCAAAATGTAGCCGTTCTTTATTGCTTCAAGGGAAAGACAGCCTCAAGGGTATTTTTCTGGACTTGTTAATTTTATTTGATACACTTTTCATTCATGTCTCACCACATGTTCATCGGCTTCTATATACATTTCATTTAAAAGCAGGGGATTAAAACGAAAGACGTTGTTACAGCAACAACACGTGCAATTTCTAGTGGATTACTCTAGCCGTAGAAATGCTTACAATAACGTTAAATGTTTTGCCCCGACTAATTCTCAATGCCCAAAAGATGCTACATATAGTCCTACTAGTACCACCCTCAGTCCCCTTCGTGCCCCAATGAATCTGCAGATAGCACCCAGGGTGCCACTGGTGATATGATATTTTATTTATATAGCGCCTATACAAAATGTGTTTCAAAGCACTTCAAGTCAAGGGAGGGAACAAGGGCAAATACAATGACATTCTTACAGGCCATGAACTATCGTACTCGGCCTGACGACATTTCAGATAGTGCAAGAGCTAAGACATAGGGCCTCATTACACGATAGGTGCTAAAAAACGGGATTTACCGGCATGGCGCTAGTAGCGTGTCCGCCCTCACAGGAGACCGCCAATAGCGTACCATTACGAGTAAGCGGACACACGCATAGGGCCATGCCGGTAAATGACCCTACCGCCATGCCGCAAAAGCACCTTACCGGGGCCGCCCAAAGTGCTCATAGCACCTCCGCCCTCACTGTACATGCTATTAGCGGTCACCGCTATTAGCGGTGACCGCTATTAGCATCGACCGTTAAATTGCGGAACCGGAAATAGCGTCATCGCACCGGAACGGGAAAGAGCACGGCGGCCATCTTTAAAAACACAATCCATTGCCATCCTCTGCCCCCTGGACCATTTTGGAGTTGGGAGCTGTGTGAAATCATCCGTGACACCTGCATCATGCCCAAGGCCTTGAAGAAAACCTGTGACAGGCAGCGGAAGGAAAAGTATACTAACGAGGAACTGGTCATGTTGACACAGACCCTTGCAGAGCATGCAGAGGTAGTCTTTGCCAATGACATGCGCCGCGCCACCTTGCTGAAGAAGAAAGCCATCTGGGAGGAGGTGGCTGTCAAAGTCAGTCCCGTGGGCAGCAGCATGCGCACTGTGTGCGAATGCAGGAAGAGGTGGGACGACCTCAGGCTACGGGTGAGGGGCATCCTGGCGGAGAACCATTGCCAGTGGAGATGGCTCCCCAATACGCCTGAAGGAATGGGAGCAGACATGCGCCAACATGATTGCCACCGAAAGCATCGAGGGAGTGGGCACCATGGAGGTCGGCGTGGCTACCACTTCCGATGGAGGTGAGTGTACACATGACAGGATGCGGTGTGAATGTACAGTCACCCCCATATGTGAGCACAGACCCCACTCATGCATGGACACACATCCACACATGCATCCATCCATCACCATGTCAGTGTCAGACCCAAACACACACACATGCACACATCACCAGAGACAAGTCCCACACTCAACCATGCATGGATGAGGCACTGAACTGGCACATCACCTGCATCCACAACTGCTAAGTCCCAATGGCCACAACTGCATCATTCCTGTAATTTACATTGAGTATATTGAAACGCAACCAATGCCACCCCCCTTCTCGTCCCTGACAGGTTCACATACAGATGGGGAGGATGCCGCTGATGCATCAAAGGCACCACCTACATCCAAGAGGCCAAGGGCACAGGAGCCGGAGGATACCCCTGCAACATCCAGGGGCAAGGGGGAAGGCCACACCTGAAGAGTGGCAGCCTACGTCATAATGCCACTGCCAGGGCAGCAATAGCTGCACCACCAACTGTGGCCCCACCACCGGAGGCAAACCCACTGTCAACAATGCCAGACACCCAGGGCCAACCATCAGCTGCGGCAAGCTCTGCTGGTGAGGCAGCCGCCACTGGCCCCCTGTCCGATCCAGAGGACACCCTACTCCAGCACATGGAGATGCACACCCCAAGCCCCCCAGGAAGCCCAGAGGCAGTGGCATCCCAGACCCCTGGTTCTGATGGGACTTTCGAGGACACCAACCCTGCAATCATGTCACCCATGCTACCATCACCTGTTGCATTGGAGCCATCTGAGGGCACGGCATCCAATGCACGGTCACCCGGCACTGACCTCCAAATTTCCACCATCCTGCAGCGCCAACAGGAGCTGACCATGCTGGTTGGCCAGCATGTCGCTGAGGCTGCCAATCTCACTGAGAACATAGTCCAGACGGTGAGGCACTCCACTGAGCGCTTGGACGCCAACACGGACAGGCTATGCAATGAAATTGCAAGTCTTAGGGAGGTGCTTGTCCGCATGGCAGACACAATGGACCGCCACTTTCACCAACAAGGCCAGTCTGCCCCATCCTCATCTTCCGGGTCGACACAAACAAGCCCCCTCAGGCGCTCGATGCGAACCACCAGGCGCACGTCTGGCAACCCTCAAGATCCTTCCAAGGACAATTGAAATTATTGGGTTGATGGGGATACCTCGGTGTGCATTGGCCATGGCAAAAATGGCAGAGACATGAGGGACTGTTGTGGGGGGTGGTGGGAAGGGTGTTATGGGTCTGTTGTGGGGGGTGGTGGGAAGGGTGTTATGGGTCTGTTGTGGGGGGTGGTGGGAAGGGTGTTATGGGTCTGTTGTGGGGGGTGGTGGGAAGGGTGTTATGGGTCTGTTGGGGGGGTGGGAAGGGTGGTGGGATGTTGTGGGGCTTGCACTTCTTCACCTTTATGTTAGTCAATACACTGGTTTCTGATGAAAACACAGCCTTGGACATCTTCATTGTGTGTGTGTGTACTTCATTGGCGACAGGGTCCATTGCGTGCTCTGAGACATACACCAGTGCATTCCTCCCCATATCCATGTGACAGTACGAAAACATGTTCCACAGATTGATTGGCTGATCAGATGCTGTCTCACAGCACGTGCCTCCTGGCCATCCCCTCTTGCAACACCTGCATCCCCTTCACCTCCGTCCACATCAACATCATCATCCTCATCATGTGCTTCTATTCCAACGTCAGGGGGCAGTGGGCCATTCCGTCTGTCACACATATTGTGCAGCATGACACATGCCATGGTGATCTTGGCCACCTTCTCATGTCCATACAGGAGAGCAGCACCAGACCTGGTAATGCACATACAACGTGACTTCAAAAGTCAAAAGGCCTGCTCAGTCACGATGCGGGTACGGGTATGTGCACGATTGATTACCTCCTCGTGCCTGTTCTGTGGTCTCCGTACAGGTGTGAGGAGCCAGGTTTTCAGGGGATAGGCCGCATCACCTGTATGGGGGGATGAATGGGGTCCTGTTACTGTTCACCTCAAGGGCGGCCTGTTCACATCACACAAATTGACATAGCATTGTGATGCAACTGCTAAAATGAGCGCATACATGCAGATGGTCTGTGTGACAGCAACGTGCAAGTGTGTGGCCGACCCTGCAAGTAGAAATGGCACAATAAGGCCTACAACAGTAATTTTCACATGTCCTGGGTGTGGCCAGGTCTTAGGTGTCCCTGGCCCAGGCAAATTTTGTAGCACACTGCTTGTGTACCGACATTCTGACACCAATGTTGCCATGCTGTGAAGCATCACTTCCGTGGTGCTATAGGTGTGTGGGTCAGTGCTATGTCTAGGGGTGTTCCCTTTGCATGCATTCAAGGGTACATTGCTGGATTGATGCTGTGATGCGCTGATTCTGTATTACCATCTTGACGCCATGTTGCTGATTTGTGTAATATGTGGCGTGGCATGATGTGCAATGGGGATGGATGTGTAATATTTTGCAGCCTGCATTGTTCTCATAGTCGTGCACCTTCAAATTGCATGTGGATTCTTCTCAGGTACATCGTGGCCTTCCCTGAAGGACATTGGCGTACATCTGTATGTCCATTTTCCCTACGGACGCCAGTCAACACCCAGTTGGAGTATGTATCTCTCCCCCCCCATTCACACCCAGTTGGAGTATGTATCCCCCCCCCCATTCACACCCAGTTGGAGTATGTATCTCCCCCCCCCATTCACACCCAGTTGGAGTATGTATCTCTCCCCCCCCATTCAAACCCAGTTGGAGTATGTATCCCCCCCCCCATTCACACCCAGTTGGAGTATGTATCTCCCCCCCCCATTCACACCCAGTTGGAGTATGTATCTCTCCCCCCCCAAATCACACTGCCATGTGCTTGCCCAGCTACTCACCAAGTAGCCACGAACGTTGTCCGGTGTGTCGCTCCATGTAGCGTGGCATACTTGAGTCCCGCAGCACCATGGAATCATGTGTTGATCCTGGGAATCTGGCACAGCAATGTGTGATTATCTTGCTGGCGTCACATACCATTTGGACATTGATAGAGTGGAATTGCTTCCTGTTTCGGTACACTGCTTCATTGTGATGTGGGACCACCAATTACGCATGGGTACAGACGATGGCCCCGATGCAACTTGGAATGCCTGCCAGTGAATAGAAGCCAACTTTTGTGTTTGCAATCTCCTGGGCAGTCTGTGGCATGGATATGTGTTCAGGTGCATGCTTCAGGAGTGCATCGAGTACCTGGTTCAGCGTGCATGAGGATACTGGTTGTGAGATGCCATGCATCTGTCCCACTGTATGCTGATAGGTGCCTGTGGGCAGGAAGTGGAGCACACTCACCACCTTCAGTAGCGGGGGGATGGCAGTTCTGATGTCTATGAGGCTCGCAATGTCGTCGTGGATCATGTCCACGATGCTGGTGATGGGAGCCCTGTCCAGACGGTACAGGGTGTGTATCTGCTCAGGGGTCAGGTTGAATGGACTGGCTCTGATCCTGGGTACTGGTGGGTGCCTCTGTGGTATGATTAGGTGCCGTTGTGGTGCCTGCTGTGCCTGTCTTGCCCTCCTCCTCCTCCTCCTCCTGCGTCTCCTTTGTGCTGCCTGTTGTTGTAGCAGCTGCGCTGCAATGAGGTCCTCCAGGCCATGTAATGCTGCCAGTATCGGAACCATCTTGGTGTGGGGAGGGGTGTGGGAAGGGGTGTGGTGTGCTCCTTTTGAGCTGCCACAGTGTCCATTGCCTTCACCTGTGCTGATTTGGTCCACCTGTGGCAGGTGGGAACACTGCCCATTTCCCTTAACGGGTGGTCAGCAATGCCGGTATTTGCACCATGGCGGTAAGGGGTTTGGGGGGATTTACCATGCCGCTATTAGCATGTGCACTGGCCTTGTGATGCTGTGCTAATAGCGGCATGGCGTAATTAACGGAATGGAGGGTCGCGCGCACGCGGCCTGCCCGCTATTAGTGGCACCGTAATTAGCGGTGCCGCTAATAGCGGTGTGCCGGGTCGTGATCCACATGGGGATTTAACATTACCGGTAATACATTACCGGTAACGTTAAATCAATACCGCCTTCCGTGTAATGAGGCCCTATATAGATAAGGAAGGAAGGGGGAGAGTGGGAAAACACAGCAGTCTCATTGGCACTCACCAGTACTGCCCATGGGCCTACTGTCGCCACGCATGGGCCATCCAGTGCCACCCGTGGGTCTATTGCTTTCTGGGACTCTATTGGTACACCCTGCCCTCTCTTTGGCACCCTTGGATGGGCCTACTGATAACTAGCCACTGTTGGGCTTATAAACCCCCTGCCCTACTGGCTTGCACCTTAACTCTACCACCCTCACCCATGGGCCTAGTCCCACCGCACTGTGTAAGAGGCTGCCCTGTCCAACTCCTGCCCTACTGGCTTGCACCTTAACTCTACCACCCTCACCCATGGGCCTAGTCCCACCGCACTGTGTAAGAGGCTGCCCTGTCCAATCCATGCAGCTCTGGGAGCCCAAATCCTAACTTTTAGGGATCCCTCAACATCCACCGAGACCCCGCCACCCAACTCCTGCAGAATAGTGTCTTCATCCAGCACTGATTTTTATTTTTGTTGAAAACAGTTGACTTTGTGGTAACCATTCCATCTTTTTTTAGTATTTTATTTATTTATTTGCATTTATATAGCGCGCACAAAGCCCGGGGGAATATCTCACTGATCCCGTTCAATGAGGCTCTGAAGATGGCGTCTGTCACAGTCTCTGAAGACAGATTCCAAAAGGCAGCAAATGGAGCCCTCCCGCTTCTTTTACTTGCAGATGGGTGGCTTCTCTGTGCATGCAAGCAGTCGCTTGGCCCTACAGGGCACTGCCCTTCAGGCAACAGTGGAACACTTGTGTTGCCCAGCATGCCATATATAGCCCTTAGAAGTTCTCATGCTTGTGCAAAGCGTGAAGGCACCTCCAGCTTTCTGATATTGGATTGGTTCTTCCTGTTGATTGTGTTCTATGTGGTCGGAGGCAGACCCTCTTGTGTCTGGAAACTTCATTTATAGGCAAAAATAAAACATAGAAATCAGCACACTAGGCAGATTGGTCGAAAACAAAGCTTTAAGTGTCCCGGGGCCAGCCCGGCTGGAGCCCCAGCAGTCTCCAAAATCTATCTTTCAGCCAGGGCTCCCTCAGTCCCCAATAAACAGCACCTGGTGTGACCTAAAAAGAAAGGTATGCAGGGAAGTGGTCTGCATGCTAAAGAAGGACCACCAGCACCTAACACCCAAAGAAAAACGTGACAAATGTGTATATATTGCTTGTAAGTTGCCGTCACTTCAATGCTAGGGTGCTATTATAAATGAAATAAGCAAAAAGGCCAGCGTGAATCATGTGAATCATGTGTTTGCAGGCTTGAATTACTGACACTGATATATGTCATATATAAAAATATGAGCTGCTTGTGACATTCCCAAAATGCTCTTTGATTTTATGCAAAGCACCAAGTACTTTACATTGCTGTTTTTTGTCTTCCTGCCCTTTCCCAGGAGTGCTTCCTTCCCTAGCTAGCACAAGTCTTCTCTAGCTAGAGGCTGCGCCATTTTGTTGTCTGTCTTTGGCCAGCGAAAGCACATTCAAAATGGCGCAGCCTCTGGCTAGAGAAGATTTGTGCTGCCCGAGAGAATATGCACATACCATTAAGCCCTCCTTGCAGGGGGGTAATAGCTACAGAGGATCACGGGACAGGCAGACAGCAGAGGAGCTGAAACCCCACCATGGAGGGGATTTACTCGCTGACTGGAGTGCTTACATCCCAAGTCAGAAAGGGGAAACTGAACCAGAGGGAGTTTTATTTACAGTATGCAGACTCAGTGCAACCAAGGGCCTTAGAAAGTAGTGTTTGTTGGGGCAAGTGGCCCTTGCCATCTACACCTTCTGTAGGCCATGCCCAGCACAATTTGGCCATGACACCTTCCAGAGGCCCCCACCCCGATGTTGAATCCCACTTAAAACACAGGTTGGAAATATGGGTCAATGCCTTCCAAGGCACTGAGGGAACACTCAAAGAAGTTAGTGAACTATACATGAAGACTAACTCTGGAGGCCCTGGGGGCAGCATCATGACTAATCACTCTCTGCAGAAACACTACTCCACATTTAGTCTGTGCCTCCCCTTTGGGGGCTCTGGGAACAGCACTTTCAAATCTGCGCAGTGTACGGTTTGCATCTGAGAAGTCTTTTGGAGGTGATGCCACAGCTCCTGTTCTGAGTCTTTCTTTCTTGTTCAGTGTCTCGCGAGATTCACAAGTGCTGATGAGCAAGTCTTCATTAGGCACCCTTCTGTGGCACCCTCACCCTCTCCTTCTCCTTCCGCCCTCTCCTTCTCCTTTCAGTCCTGTCTGAAGACAAGAAAAAATAATCAGATTTGTGGAACTGTTTTGTATCTCTTTGCAAATGCTGTACAACCCACCCCACTCCATCGCTATGAAGTACTACTGTCCTTTCCCAATCATCTCTCCCCTCTCCCACGCTGCTTTAAAGTGCATGGAATGTGTGGTGCTGCACCATGTCCCATTCTGACACATGCTACCTATGATATGATAAGTCATTTATAATGCGCCTGTACACTTGTGTTTCTAGGTGCGATAAGGGTATAGATGGAAGACAAGACAAACTATATTACTAGGCCTTGTGTCATTCAGATCGTGCAAGTGCAGGGTAAGGGAACTAGGAAGTGCAAGGGGGAGGTAAGGGTGAAGTGCAGCCAGGGCAAAATGGCTCTGGGTAAGTACAAGGAGGCGGGGGACTGTACAGTTTACAGTTACAGCCCCTAGTGTGAGACAGGCCCGGAGGCAGTGTGGGGAGACTGGTCAAAGAGGAGCCTTGTACCCAGTGAGACTCTGAGGGTAACCAAGCAATAGTCGGCGCAGCAGACAGGTAGGTTAGCAGGGGAGAAGGAGAGAGAAAGCAGAGGAGAAAAGGAAGGCCTTGAGCTGCTTTGGGAACTTCAGATGGACCGACTCAAGTTTGAGAGGGGCAGGGAGGCCATTTCAGAGGGTGGCACCTGCAGAGGAAAGTGATCTACCCCCTACTCTCTGCCTGGAGAAGCGTCTGACCCTCAAAGAGTTGGAGGCAGTGGAGGGAGGGGCTTGAGAAGGAAGGTATTTAGGAAGAGAGTGTTGAATGTATTGCAGGCCCTGGCCCCAGACAGGCTTGTGGACAATGCAGAGGGTCCGGAACTTGATCTTTGTTGACACCTAGAGCCAGTGGAGGGATTTCAGGGCTGGAGAGATACGGTCGCTGGGCTTGAGGCCAAGGAAAAGTCTCGCAGTCCTATTCTGGATTAGTTGCAGAGGGAGGAGACTGAAGGAGAGCAGATTGTTACAGTATTCCAGCCTAGAGAGAACGAGGGCACTGGAGACAGTACCACTGAGGCAGTGCAGATGGCAGTAGGCCTTCTTGGAAAAGGTCAGTGATGTGCAGAGAGGAGAGAGTGGAGTTGTAGAGGAGGTCCCAGATATGACCTGCACCCCTGCCCCCATTGTGAGTTGCCAGTAAGGTACTCGCCGTGGTACGTGACATATGAGGAGCAAATGAACCAACAGAGAGCCGGACTGGGACTCTGCCCCTTGTACGTAAGGAGATCAATACCGGTTGAAGCAGCCATAACGCGACAACCCTGGGCAGCACGATACCCTATCGGACAGCCATACCAGCCACTGATACGAAATGAGGAATACCTGCACATGGTCCACGAGGAGACCCCTAAAGCCTTAATGGAAGGCCAATAAAAATAAACCAAGGGTCCGAGCAGCCCCGAGAACAGACAGACTTGGCTACTGAAAGCACGAATGCCAGTACTAGTAACTGCAAGGATAATGATAATGGATGCAGGGGAGAGACACTGTTAAAACGTAAGAGAATGGTGCCATAAGACAAGATGGAAGCAACCGCCCTGCTGAATGTGTGTAAATAAGATTCAAATGCAAGAGGCTAAGAAATCGATAATGCTTGCAATGCCTAGTAGAAGAGTAGAGCGGCAAGCGCCAGCCGTATATCTACCTCAATACTGCACAATGTACACGTGCGACTCCATTTTGTGAAAGCAGAAATGTACCCAGGCGGCCAAAGGCCTGACAGGCCGAGTTTAGAAACCCAGAAAAGACCAGAGAAGGAGCGGAATCGAAACTCAACAAAGAGAGGCTTATGCTGGGGAGGTCGAGGTCAACCAGAGAAGGGGAGGTGAGCATGAGCTCACGAGACTCCAACTGCAGAGAATACCAGCCCGCCCGTGAAGGTCAAGATAAGAGAGGCCCATGCAGGTGGCCAAGCGCACACAGAATCAAATGCACAAAAGGTTGGAAACTGAAGCAGATTCACGGTGAACCAACACGTGACCAGACAGGCGCGAAGATGTACCACCGCCTGATGTCATCCAGAACCAGGGGGTGCCATAACATTTCCTGATAAGAGACTACAGATCCGAGGCCATACCCAGCCAACTAATTGACACACAGCCCTAAAACACTGATTGATGGAAGGGAGGAAGGGTGAATCTTGGGACACTAGGCACCTGGGTGTCTACTCTAAAGCTGCTAATTAAAATGGAGATTTATGTTTAGGGGTGTAACTTGCCCAATCACAAGGGACCATGTAATCTAGGGTCCTATAGACACTGTAACCAATGAGACGTCGTACTTGTAGTGACGTCAATCATGTGTGGTGTAGAGGGAAGGGCGTAGACGCCCACTCGATAAGAGTTATCCAATCCACTTGCATTATTCCCATATACAGATATAGCACCTATACTTAAGTTACCTTTCCCAACCAATTGTATTGCATGATGATTTTTTGTAGAATTAGACGTCAATGATGACGGATTTTGCTCATAAAAGAGGCTGTTTGACTAATGTTCGAGGAAGTCGAGGTGAGGCAGGTGTTTGTGATGCTGCTGATTTCCATAAACTGATGTATGTATCATTAAATGGACTTCCCTTTGCCAATTTACTGAGTCCTGATTATTGAACCTTGCCGGAGTATGTGAATCCTGCACTCTGTCCTCGCATGGTGCAGCTATCTTGTATTACTAGTTTTCGAGGGTGAGTACTGACCAATGGGCCCGTCAGTAATTTCCTCTCCTCGTCAACAGAGTCGAAGATGACACCAAGGTTTTTTGCATCGCAGTAAGGTGAAGGAAGAGGGCCCATTGAGGGGGGCCAGAGTGAGAGAGGGAAAGGAGGAGCAGGGGTCCCGATGAGAAGGATCTCCATTTTACTGGCATTAAGGCAGAGATAGTTGGAGTTGCACCAGTACTGAATTGTGGATTGACAGTCTGGAATGAGTGAGAGAGGAGAGGAGGCTGTAGGGAGTCTGAAGGAGAGTTGTGTGTCATCCATATAACACTGAAAGTTAGAGGATGAGGTAGAGATTAGGTGAGCCAAAGGGGCCACGTAGAGATTTAAGAGCCAGGGCAAAAGGTTAGAGCCCTGGCGAACACCACAGGTGGAGCTAGAGGTGGCAGAGAGAAAGGACCCAAGTTGGACCTGGGAAGGTCAGTCCAGGAGAAAAGAGGTCAGCCACTCCAGGGCCTGATCTACGATGTGCAGGTGCTCACAGAGTCGATTGATCAGGATTGATCAGGATGGTGCGATTGGCCATGTTCAAAGTAGAGGAAAGGTCAAGGAGGATGAGGACAGAAGGGGTACTGGTGTCGAGATTGGAGAGCAGATCTTCATATGTGTTCAGGAGAGCAGTTTCAGTGCCTCTGGCTGCTCTGAAGCCAGACTGGTGGTCATGGAGACACCCAAAAGGTTCAGTGTGGAGAGTAAGCTTTTCCAAACGTTTGCCCAGAAAAAGAGTGATAGAGATTGGGCGATAGTTAGCCAGACAGGTAGGACTGGCAGAAGGTTTTTTAAGGAGGGGATGCGTGAGGGAGTGCTTGAGGAGAAGGGGAAAGAACCAGTGGCGAAAGAGTGATTGCCGAAATCGGCCAAGGGTGGAGCAAAGGTGTCAATCTGGTCGTTGACGGTTCTAGAGGAGCAGGGGAGCACCTGTTTGGGCAACACTTTCATATATCAGACTTGGCTGGAAACATCGTCAGTTGTTATGATAGATAAAGAGGAGAAGGGAGGAGGAGAGGCGGCCAGTGGGGGGCCGAGAGCAGTAGAGGGAGAAGAAGATGTAAGCAAGGACAGGATATCCTGAGTTTTAGTAGTGAAGTGAAAAGGCAGGGCCGTACAGAGAGCCTGGGCGGGAGCAGGAGAGTTGGAGACTGCAGCAGGATTGACCAGCTCCTTGCAGATTTGAAAAAATGTAACTGTGTTGTTTGAGGCCACAGAGACGCGGGCTTGGATGTGGACTCTCTTCTTGGACAAGATAGAGAGTCTGTATTGCCTTTGGAGCAGGCGGCAGGCCAGTTTGTCAGAGGGTGCACCCGAAGCCCTCTACTTCCTCTCAGCCACCCTGCACTTGCATTTCATGGCGGCAAGGACAGAGTCATACCAACAGAGTCATACCAACAGTTGCACTTAGAGGCAGGCTTCAGGCGGATCCTCATGGTAGGGGCAAGGATGTCCAGAGTGTTGGAAATGGCAAGATGCAGATTAGAGAGGGCTGTGTCAGAGTGTGAGTCAGCCGCAGGAGTAGGAGGAGCAGAGAAGGGCGAGGTGAAGGCATCAAAGGACACATGCTTCATGGGCTGAATGACCAAAAAGGTAGGTGGCAATGCTGGGCTGGGCTTAACCTGGGGGGCAGAGAGTGTTAGGTGAGAGGAAACCAGAAAGTGCTCAGTCCAAGAGAGAGGAGTAGTGAGAGGGTTAGAGAAAGGGATGTCTGAGAAGATGAGAACATCCAAGGTGTGTCCAGCAATGTGTGTTGGACCAGAGGGTAGAATAGAGAGAGAGAGAGAGAGAGAGAGAGAGAGTCACAGAGGTTGCATAGGAGCCCAAAGGAGGGATCAGAAGCATCCAGGTGGATGTTGAAGTCTCTGAGGAGAAGTTGAGAGGTAGAGGCAAGGAGAGATGTGGAGAAGTCCGCCCACTCTGAGAGGAAGAGGGCAGCATGGCAAGGTGGCCTATAGATGGTGGCCACAGTCAGAGGAAGTCCAGGAGAGATAAAGAGCCTGAAGACCAGGCGTTCGAAGGAGGAGTAGTCCTGCATAGGAATGACAGAGGCAGGGACCCACTCCAGAAAAATGAGAGCTACCCCCTTATGGGTTGGTTGGTTCTGGGCACAGAGAGGATTTTGTAGCCATCAGGGAGGAGGGTGTCAAAACTCATGACTGAGCTGGCCGTGAACCATGTCTCAGTGAAAGCAAGGACATCCCGGTCAAGCTGTTCGATGAGGTGACAGATGTCAGAGGATTGTTTGGCAGCAGAGCGAGAGTTGAGAGTGGCAACGTGGAGCAGGTTGCCACCTTTGAAAGATTTCCAGGGAGGAGTACAGGCTTGAGGTACACCCGGCTGAAGTGGTAGAGGGGCCCAAGAATGGGCAGAGGTGATAGCAGGTGGTGGCAAGGCCGGAGCCAGAGAGGTGCTGGTAGGAGTAACAGGAGAAAGAAGGAAATTGATAAGACAGGGAGACACCTATGGAAAAGGAGAAGATTGGGCTGAGGGCCCTGGATCAAGATGGTGCCATTCAGATAGACATTAATGATGGTCTTGGAGGAGTGGAAGAAGGCGAAAAGGACCGCCCACAACGTGCCACCATTAATGGGAGAGGAGGAGATAGGAGAGAGAGCCGAGACCATGTTAGGGGTCCATGGGTCTGGTGAGGGAACGACAAAAAGGATGTCGGTGAGAGTTTGTCTGGAGGAAGCACTGGTGTAGGTATCAGCGATGGGGAGGCCCGGGTTGGAGACCAGGATGCCCCTCTTGAACTTCTTCCTTCTGGACTTAGTGAGAGGGATAGGATAGGAGATAGAATAGCAATTAGAGAAGATGGGAGGAATGGAATGCACCATAGGGGGTGCTAGGAGGATGGTAGGAGGAGGGATGGGGCAGTAAGAAGGATGGACGCACAACCCAGTGCTGCACAGCGCAGGATATACAGAGGGGGAGGGTGAAGGTCAGATTAGTCACCCCCTCCAATCTGGGTGCTGCAGTAAGCACTCCTCATGTCTCTAATCCCGTTGCTACTGCTCCCCAAACCAAACTCTTCCATACTTCTCTTCAGTACACACTCTGTTATCATCGTCCAGTACACTGTCCTTTAATGGATTGCCGCCAACTTGTCTGACCACTCGTTCTCCATCTCATGAAAGAACGGTGCCTGCATTACCAGTTCCCGGCCCAGTGGCAGTTTCCCGTGGATCAGTCCTTGGTTCCCTCCTCTTCACCCTCTTTCTAGACCAGCCAATCTCCTCCTTTGGCTTATCATATCACCTCTTAATGATGATACCCAAATATGTCTCTCCTTTTAGATCTCCCCTCCTGGAGCAATACACTCACAATTCTAATGTCCTACCCATTCGCGCCTCTACTCTTATTTCTACTTGACATCCTCATCCCATTCCCCAAGGCTTGTGACCTAGTTATTTTTGTTTAAAATGACCTTAAACTACAGCAGTGTATCACCCCCACATCCATAGCAACCAACGCTAACTCACTAAACATTCACAAAACCCACACCCAACTTTTGCTTTGCCAAAACCCTAATCTCCACTCTGGTCTTCAGCAGACTTCACCACTGCCCTGGCCTCCTGGTAGGACATCCCCTCTCCTCCTTCTCCCACTTATCAAAGTACTCGATTGTTCCGCCGGTATGCTGTTCAACCTCACACACTCCTCCACCACCTCGGCTCATTACCTGCCCATGAGCTGGATCTCAATGCAGCACCTCTCCCGCTTTAGCATGCTTCTTCTGGTCTTCAAGCCTATTAACAGGTACCGCCCAAGCCCTGAAAACTGTATATCCATCTACACCCCACCCACTTCAACCCTGGAATCTCAGGCCCAGCTCGACCTCTCTGTCACCCCAAACCCAGTTGTGTACCCCAATCTTGCTCCCTCTCCCTCCTGGCTTTCTTCTCGTATTTGAGGCATCAAGGCCAACTGAAGTCAACCTCTCATATCTCTCAAAGAGGCTCCAGCAGCCTCTAGCAGCATCGCCCCACCTCTGTAAACATCTTCCATCCTCGTGTTCTCTTCTCTGCTACCTCAGCACAGTTTGATTGATATCTCATCAATATTCCAACAGCCTACTAATGCTTAGTGTTGCTCTGTTTGTACAGTGGTCCTGTTCCAAGTACTATGTTACTTGTGACAAATAAATACAAACATAACTGTGATTCATATTTTCTAGGCGTCAAGCACTAGGTTGCACTACTGAACCAATCTTGGGTGACTCCAGCAAAGAAGATGCGCTGGCCCTTGGGGTTCATTAGATCGCTTTGGCTCTTTAAGACTTAAGAGGATTTGCAAATTTAGCATTCTTCAGGTAAAGGATTTTCAGGAATTGTGAAGCTCTGGGGCCCTATAGAGGTTCCACATGTCTAATGGTGGTGGGTGAATTTTTGAACTCGAGGGGCATACATGTATGCACTGAATATGCAGGAGCGGCAGAGCGCAGCGAGGGACCAAAGAGAAAATAATGGGGTTCGGCTGTGTTTCCCTTGCCTCCCTCCAGAACATTTTTTAAATAACGAGTTAGATGTTGCATTTTACACACTTTCTGTGATAAAATTGGCAAAACGCCACTCAATTGCAAATCAGTTTTGTATGATAGCATGAAACATGCCTATAGAAGCAAGTCACCAACAGTTCACAGGACATTTCCATTGCAAGTTCATGAAGCCGTTGCCCACAAGATATGCCAGTAAAAAATAAACAGTTTCATAGGCACCATACATGCCCATGCAGACTGCACCAAACTATGCCAGTATTATCATATAAGGACTCGCAGCCAATAAAAATGCCATGCCACAGAAAGAGAGTACATCCAGACTGGATATACCAACATAGGCCAGTGTAACACGTAATCAATCTTACATTTGCTTTTGCCCTTGATGTCTAATACAGAAATGCCATGACACAAAGAATATATGGGCATTGGAGCCAGCAATGTAAGCCAGTCTAGCCACGTACTAACACTCATCATGTTTGCTTTACCTTTGATGCCAAATAAAAAGTAACAAATGCCATGCCATGGTAAGAAAGTAAATGATCAGTGGCACTACCAATATAGGGCAGGCTAGCCACATAAGAACACTTATCATGTTTTCTTTACCCTAGTTGGCAAGTAAAAAAATGCCATGGCACAGTAAGAAAGTATATGGAGACTGGCACCATTATTGTAGGCAAATTTACCCATGTAATACCACTTATCACGTTTGCTGTACCGTTGATGCCAAGTAAAGAATCTCGTGCCCAAGGGTGCACCTAGGCTAACATTCTGGGGGAGCTAACCCTCCAAATGTTGGGAGTGGCGCTAACTTCAGAGACTTTGAGGGAGGGGCAAACTTACTTGTGTGGGGGCATCTAACTTTACACATTCTAATGAGACTATTTTAGTGAAGCTTCAATGTTACAATCAGTAAACTCTCTCCTTCACGCCTGAAACCACACAATTGAGAACTGCATGGCATGCAAGTACTAATCACCCATCACATTTTCAATTGCCTCAACATGTATGCATACAAATGCATTTGCGAACAATGAAATGCTTTACATTAGTAGTGGCCGGGTCTTTACTAACTGTGCAGCCGAGGCACCATTTATTCTCTGTGTCCTGTTCTGTCAGCCAGGTCACGACAACATAGCCCAAAATTTCAAGGGGGCTAACCCCTAATCTGCCCGATGGTTGTGGCACAACTGGTCATGCCACATTAAGGAAGTGCATCCAGACCACCCACAAACCAAGGAGGAGACGAACGGTGATGAGTCAACCAGTCTGTCGACCAGATGTGAGAAATGTCCTCAAATCTCCTTATAGAGCTGGCGGTTCACTCCATGCTCTCCTTGCCTGTCTTCAAGCTTCGGAAGAATCTGGCGCTCATGAACCCGGTCTTTCACTAGAGGGCACTGTCTGGACTTCTAGAGCCTCAAAACCAGCATTATTTCCCCCTCCTTTTTTTTACTTGGTCATGAAGCCCCTGCCTGCCATGATTCATCAAGCTGAGAGGGTTGGGGGGCATTCTTATGGGTCTGTGGGAGGAACGGCTCGGACTCTCTGCGGATCAACTGCTTATGCTGAGCTCAGACCCCCAGATCTCCTGCCCGCTGCTACTGAGTATGCTAGAGTGCAATAAGAGTGCCTGGCCAAAGGATCAACTAGGAGCAAAGGGGGTTCCCCTTAACTCCTGCTGCCACAGAGACATGTTCACACTTCGCATCTCTGAGTGGGGCAAGGTGGGTCTTGATTATCTCACTATAAACATCTATATCTATCTTTATGTCTGTCTGCAGTGGTCACAGGAGTATTGTTAAGGTTACATCACACTTAACATAGCAAAATGGACAAATGCTTTCTCCCTTAACTTTTGACCCAATAGATGCAACTTAACAAATTTGGCATGCAGCTGATCCAGGGACGTCATTTCACCAAAATGCTAGGGGTAGCGGAAGTGACATCACACGACCCTTGGCCTTTGATGACATCACAGGAAGTGATGTAATTAGACCCTACCCCAAAGTGACATCACAGAAGCGATGGAACATGACCTTTAACTCCACGACAAAACAGGAAGTGGCATCACATATAATTGTTTGTGAGTACACTACGAAACATATGGTTAGGATATCACTGTAAAGTGATATGCATTTCATACAGGAATGGATCGCCATATGTATCATTAATACCAGTGTGTATAGGCCCATATTACCAACTCACTGTGAATGCAAGCAGACGTCCAAGGCCACACGATGATGATGTGTTATTATATAGCACCAGGGGTCAAGTCCGAAAAATTAAAGTGGGGGGACTCATCAGCAAAGGTAATGGGATGTGACGCTGCCAGAAATTAGCTTATTAAGGTGAAATATGCACATTTCATTAAATTGGGTTTGTATAACCACCCACATTGCACAGGACGAATGGCATTTGCCTTTCAGAAAATCAACACACACACAAAACCAAGAGAGGACTTTAAAAGGTGTGCATGTTTGAAACTCCAAGAACCAATACAAATGTTTTCCCTGGAACTTGCAGTACCAAACGGGACATTTCACCTTTAGTGGTTTGTTATTTTTCATCAGGTAATATAGTGCAGCAGTGAAGTGTCCGGCCTACAAACCTGACGACTGTGGTTTGATCCCCGAAGTCAGAGGCTGGATTTAATTAATACATTGAAAGAGGACATTCTGAATAAAGAGGGTGGACTCCGTCCCCCCACGTGTACCCTCGACTTGAGCCCTGTATAGCACTTACGCTTAAGCGCTTCATATAGAACAAATATACATACAATACAATATCAGCCAATCTGTGTTGGTACTCATTTATCAACCCCAGCAGGATGAAAGGCTGAGTTGACCTTGCTGGGAGTCGAACCTGCAACCTGCAGATCACACACACATTGCAGCAGCCAGCTCTCAACCCACTGAGCTATCTTACCGACTATAGCCATCACAAAACCAGCCACTCCAGAAACAAAGAGCCATATGCTGCTGGCCACAGCCCATGAGCCTCAATGTAAAATATATATATATATTTTTATTTTTTTTACATTATCTTTAGGGGTAGCAAGGGAGACGCAAGAATGACGTCCATGAGCTGATCCAATCAAGCATACCAAGAACCCATAAACAGGTTCAAAAACTCTAAGAAGTTGGGGGGGGGCGTGTTTCATTTTCCTAGACTGGATATCTCCATAGGGGAAATGTGTAATTTTATATGCGAAGATACAAACATGCATCTGAAAATGAATCTAAAAATAAGGCATTGTGTGTCAGCACAAAACAAATGCACATAGGCTCGTGTTGTAGAAAATGTAAACTCTTGTAATGTATCTCTATTGGTGATGTGCAATAAGAACAGATAGCTGAAGAGCTAGGTAAAGGGATAGACGAATCCAAAGACAGGCAGAGAGCTAGGGAGAAAGATGCAAATATAGATAGAATAGATGAAAATGCCAAAAACAGATATGTCGCTAGAGATAGAATGATAGATGGATAGATAGATAGATAGATAGATGGATAGATAGATAGATAGATAGATAGATAGATAGATAGATAGATAGATAGATAGATAGATAGATAGATAGATAGATAGATATACATGCCCTGGTTTGAAACTTCGTAGTGTGTGTCTATTGGAAGTGTGTAATGTGAAATACAAAAGTTTGAAAGACTGTCTGAAAACATCTAAGAAATACCACCTTCTGTCGCAGAGCAAACAACTGCAGGGTAATTTGTACCGTAGAACGTCAAAGGTCTCCCAGTGTATGGACATTTGTAATTTGTAATGTGATATACGAACATGAGAAAATACATCTGAGAAACGATCTAAAAATAGGACATTCTGTCAGCGAAACAAATGCAAGGAGCGTGGCACTGTAGGACATTAGAACTCTCCTATTAGTATATGTCTGTTGGGAGGGCGTGATGTGAAATACAAACAAACTGACATACAGATTATAACTCATTTGAAAATGTAGTATTCTGTCTCAGCAGGAGCCCCCACACTCGCCTTCCACCACCCTTACCATAAGCTTCTTCCACCATCGGCACGCCATGCCACCACCCACCCACACCCTTGTCCAACAGTCGCACTACACAGAACATCACATGCCCGATTACATTTAAGACCTTTCGCCACCATCTCCATCCTCCACCATCCGCAATATCAGCCTCTTCCACCATAAGCACGACCATCCACACATACACCATAAGCCTATGCCATCACACATGCCCTGCACCACCATCCACACAAACTCGCCACCATCTCCACCCATCACCTTCCGCAATATCAGCCTCTTCCACCATAAGCACGACCATCCACACATACACCATAAGCCTATGCCACCACACATGCCCTGCACCACCATCCACACAAACGTGCCACCATCTCCATCCTCCACCATCCGCAATATTAGCCTCTTCCACCATAAGCACATCCATCCACACATACACCATAAGCCTATGCCACCACACATGCCCTGCGCCACCATCCACACAAACTCGCCACCATCTCCACCCATCACCTTCCGCAATATCAGCCTCTTCCACCATAAGCAGGCCCATCCACATATACACCATAAGCCTGTGCCGCCACACATGCCCTGCGCCACCATCCAGACAAACTTGCCACCATCTCCATCCTCCAGCATCCGCAGTATCAGCCTCTTCCACCATAAGCACGACCATCTACAGATACAGCATAAGCCTATGCCACCACACATGCCCTACGCCACCATCCACACAAACGTGCCACCATCCGCACCGACACCACCATCCATAACATGAGCATCCACCACCATATAAACCAACATGCACACATACACAACATCAGCCCATGCCACAATACGGACCACAATCTGCTCATAACATCTACACTGCAACCTAACAAATATTAGAACACGGTGAAAAGAATATTTAAAAAAAAGGTTGGTTACTATCTATAAAAAGTAAAGCCTGCAAACATTGGACAAACCAATGTGAAGGTTATTAGAAACATCTAATATAATTAAACATTCATAAACATAGTTTCTCAAACTACAACTAAAACCTTAACTAAAACTATAGCACTACATCATGACACTCATGTTACACATAAGGCTATGAAATGAGCGTGTGGTTGTCTGCATCCTTGAAAGTTGTCTGTCTTGGGTTGATGAAGTTATATATAAAAGAGTACTGCCCAATAAGACAAAGATAATTTTATGGAGCGAAAATACATTCTTTTCAGCTAATCTGTATGCCTGCAGTGCACTGCTCTATGGCTCTGAACTGCTGGTGACTGTCCAGTGATGTCTACTTGGTGATGTTGCAATGGTTGCAATGTTAGCTGAAATGGCCTATTCTACTTTCACATTTAAGGTAGAAGGGGATTTAATGCATGTGCAAACCCAGCATAACCCTGATGGTGTTTGCAAATCGTAACCCAATGGTCCAGTCACACGGATATCAACACTCATAATCACCGTGGTGGGTGAAATGTGTATGTGGTTGTCTGCATCCTTGAGAATATACTAAGCAAATGGCATCTACCTGCGAATGACCGAATACCTCTTAAAAAAACTATAATGCATCCACAACACAGCGGCAAGACTACTACAGAGACAAAATAGAAGAGACCACATCACTCCACCCCTGAGAGGTCTACATTGGCTACCATAAAGAAACAAATCAATTTCAAAGCCCTCTGTGTTGCCCGTAAATCACTATACAGGCAAGGAGTCGAATTCCTCCAAGCAAAAATCACCCAAAACATACCCAAAAAAACCTTCAGATGTAGCACTGGCCTCCAAATAGAAACAAGACTCTATGAGGCATCCAAGGAGAAGCTCAATTCCGAGGGAAATCAGGACTATAGAAGGCCACCTAACTTTCCGCAAACAACTAAAAACCTGGCTAGTCAACTCACCTGGAAAAATACTGGTACAACACCTACTACACAACGTTCATGCTTATATGGAGGAAACTCCAACCCGTATAGCGCCTAAACCACACTCAGAATTTGCATGTGTATGCAAAGATAAACACCCTAAAGTAAGAAAAGAATGGCACAGGAGCACAATATCCTGAGACCACACGACAACCTATTAACCCTTTCCTTTTCACTCTACCCCCTCCCACCACACACCTACCGCACTCAACCAGTTGACAAACTGACGACCCCGCTAAAACTTCCAAAACCGCACATCATGCTCAAATCAACTCTCAAACCAAAAAAGCCTCCAACACACAACCACTGGACACCGCTCATCCGGAAACGAACATCCAGTTGAACAAAGCAAAACACTTCCAGAAAGCAGACACACACACACACACAGATGTCAGTTACTCCTGGTTCTAAACACACCAACAGATGAGCACAATACCTGTCTTACCCCTCCCTTCCTCACTAACCAACGCACCCCAATTTCCCTTACAGAGCCACGACAGTGCCCGGAGATGGTGGTGCGGGGTATAAATCAACATACCATAACATGCATGTTCTTATACATGTAAGTTCTTATCTGTGAATTGGCCAGTGTAAATTGATTTGCTGTTGATTCTGTATGTTTCTTACTACACTTACCACTTACACTTACCACACTTACTCGATGTAGTAGAACAAATCGCACATATGAGTATGTCACCAGATAACATCGGTCTAACTGGAGGAGAATGCTAGGTTTGTGGATGTTGCTTTCTTGGGGCCTCGTCTTCGTCTTCTTTGTACACCCTACTCTTGTGTTCTGAAAGAGGGGTGCAAGTGTAGTCGTGACATGATAGTGTGTGAAATATGTATGTAGTGTGACAGTGTTGTACATACAGTGAAAGTGTGTGTGTTTTCTGAAGGGTATGTGTTTATATTGGTGGGTTCGAGTATTCATTTTAATTTTCTTTTGCATCCTTAATATTCTAATATTACAGAGCTTTTTTAATTGATGGGGGTTTGTCAGTTTGTGAATGGACTGTGCTGTGGAGTAATGTTTCTGTGCTATTTGTGTTTTCCTTTTATTGATAGGTATTTAGATCGCTTTTGATCATTTATATAGGTTTTTGAGAATCGTTGGTGTCTGTCCATTTCTTTAATGTGCAGAACCCTTGATATATTGTACGGTGCTTATTGGGTGTGTCATTTTATTCATGGGTGATCTTTTTGGCTGACGGGGGCTGTGCACTTTGGCTAATGCCGGGCAGGCTTCCATCCATGCTCATTTTGTGTTTTCATTCGATTCATGACTGTTTAGATTGATATAGTTCTTTTTAGTAATATCATGAGGGTATCTTTTGAATTCCCGGGAAGTCTTTCTTTAATCTTGATAATATCATCGTTACATTCATGCCAAATTGAATTGTTTAGAATGTCGGTGGCATAATGTTCCCGGGTTTTGGAATTGGCACGATGATAAAGAATTGTATTTTAGTTTGTCCCTGACACTGTGGTGATGCCGTGAAAAGAGAATCACTAAAAGTGAGTGTGCAGTCAACAGGATTTGTATTAATTGTACACGGCTTAAGGTAAGTGTTGGACAAACACCTATAGGAACTGGGGAAAGGCTCTAGAAATAATGAGGGATACGTCTGTAAAACAGTGCCAAGGATGTTACAACGCAAAATGGAGGTAAAAGTGGGGCTCTCCGGGTGCTCCCCGGACCTCAGGAAGGTGTGTTTGCTCAACATAAAAGTCTTAACCCTAAGCTTATAAGTCTGTGCCCTTCCAGGGATGCCCCAATCTATTACCCAATGTCCAAAAGTGCTTAACAGTTCAAATCTACTCTTAACAAGTACTTTAGCCTCAGGCTAACCCTATCCTCAAAACACAAAGGTTTTCCAGGATTGGTCAAGAAAGGTGTTCAAAATCCCAAGCTTTCAATGTCCTGTAAATAAATCAACACAGGATCCTCCGTTGAGCGATCCCTTTCTGGGAGTGTTGAGCGATCCCTTTCTGGGAGTGTTGAGCAATCCCTTTCTGGGAGTTCTCACAGTTCTGACCTCTTCACACCCTCTTCTTCTTCTTCTGAGCACCTACTCCCCTCCAGTCTCTTCTAGGCATCTTTTTCACATTTTCTCTCAACATGTGAGACTCTCAGACCTCACCACGCCTCTCCTTCTTCTGCAATTCTTATAGACCTTTTCCACAGCCCATCATTCTCCGCACAATTCTCAGAAGCTTTTTCCAGGTCCCCATGTTCTCGGGACACTTATCTTAGATATATCCACGAATTCAGATTTTCGATACAACTCTCTTAGGTCTATTCACGACCTCTGGTTCTTAGATCCTTTTAGGTCTCTTCACAACATCTGGTTCTCTTATGATGCCAAGTATTTCTCCCATCCCACCCCCCACTATAGGATTTATTTTTATTTTTAGGCAGACACTATGTTATCACTTCTGCCAGGGATTCAACTCTTTAATCTTCTCCTGGAAGTACCCACTGTGCAGGCTCTGCTTCTCCGTTTCATCCTTGCTGGCTCACGGCTCCACCCTCCGTGCACCACTAGTCCTGCTGGTGTGGTCTCTGCCATAGATCTGCCAAAGAATCTGCACCACAGCTGACAGCAGGTAAACTACCCGAGTCCAGGTGGACGTCTCCCCGTGTGTTCAGGGAGAGGTGAGTAGCATGGCTGCTTCCTCCCACCTTGCAGCGCTCTCTGGGATTCCCTAGTCACTTTTATACAGCTGGGCCAGATGATTTCTCTGTAAACTGGCCCAGTATTGGTCTTTCTCCTGAGTCTGGGTCTTTTGTTTGGCTTGGTCTCCAGTGAGGTTTTAATTGAAGGGTTGCCTCATTATTCTCCCATCTGGCATTGGGAAAGAGTTAATATATGTGCATATTGTTTAATGGCCATCTTCTAGGCTTTTAGTATGTGCCTAGCTATATGTGACATCTTGAAGCCACTGCCAGTCCCCCTGGGATTGGCTGGCTGCCCCTCTGCCCCTTGCAGAAGCCATTCTCTTGTCCTTGCAGGAACGGCTTGCCTCCTTGGCCTCACACGGCCTGTTGCAGCTATGACACCGTTTGGCTACTCCAAAGCCAGGCAAACCCCAGCCCGTCTCAGCTGCTCCTTGCCTGACAGCCACTTACTTCAATGGAGAGAGAGAGGGGTCTTCTCTTTTGGGGGGCGCTGGTGAATACCTCTTAACTGTCCTTTTGTTCTTTCAGCTGCCCCCCCAGAGCAGTCACACACAGGTTTTTTGAATCTCGTAGACAATGATACGAAGTGACCTCCTGGTACAGATGCCACTGGAGTCCCAGGTAAGAGAAAGGCTATTTTACTTAGTTCTAAGTCACAGGTAAGAAGTAAAAGGTATTGCTAGGACAATTACAGGTAAGTTACAAGGGAGGCAGACATTCACTGGCACCCTCTCTCAGCCAGGCCCTCTTCAACTGCCACACTAGCAACACTCTGCCCACAACATTCTCACAGCACTCCGCATCCAGGCAACCAGAACATTCTTCCATACATAGCAACAGAAGGGAAGGCAAATCCAAGTCACAACACTTTCATCAATCTGATTGCCTCTTGTGCTGCTGTGCATGTGTACCATTACAGTGTCGCGCGCTTCGTTTCTGTGCCAGCTATGTTCCACTTGGTTCTGTCCTCCTACGTGGCCATTTGTTGCACTGAAACACCCACACATCAGTGGCTCTGTATTTAGATCTGTTCTCCTCCCCCTTACCACTGGGGAACCTACAACATGTGGCTCACCGGTTTTCTCTGGCTTTTCACCTTATTTACATTATGTGTCTACGCTGTTGCTCACACGCACCTTTCCCCCTGACGTCAACACTTTCATGAGTATTTCATGGTCATATGCCAAACTAATGAATGCCCCGGACTGCTATGGAAGCACTCACACTCCTATGCGTGCCTGGTGGGGTATACCATTGATCCTTGTTCCCTTGGAATTGGCCGACTGGTGTTTCATATCAAATATTACTAGCACTTCGTGTCCCAGGCACACACATCCTTTCCCGCAGGATTATGTTACTCCCATGAGTGGCAATGCACGTCCTCCTAGGGTACAAACAGCATTTGTCCCTACAGCAATGATTTCCTGCACTCAAAATGGCACCACTCCTCTTGATTTCATGCCTTCCACAAACAGTGCTCTTGTCCTAACTATGCACCACAATATCACGCTACCATTACTTTGCGCAACACAACATAGTAGAATGAACACATACAGAGGGCTGTATTTCCTTTGTGGCTCGTTTGCCCACCCATGGCTTCGCTGAAACTGGAGCATGTCCTGCACTGTTGGTTTTCTTAGACCCGCACTCAGGCCCAGCTCACAGGTCCTCATCCGTTTCCCTCCCCCGCCGTAGTAAACGCTTGCCCTGGGATTGGTTCAAAGGAGTTATAGGTTTCCTTGTCCCTAACTTTGGCACAGATATCAATCGGCCTGACATGCATGCTCTCTCCCTCCTCCTTGAGCCAGTTGCCATCAATACTGCGCAAACTCTCGCTGTACTGAAGAAGTGGCCCTTAGAGCAATGGTGCAGCATAATAGGATGGCGCTTGATCACATCCTGGCAGCCCAATAGGGTACTTGCAAAATTATAGGGCAAGAATGCTGTACATGGGTGCCGGATAATTCCTCCCGAATTGCTAACATTATCCCTCACCTTAGGGACGTAGGGTCCATCCTCCATTGTACTAACTAAGCTAACTGGTGGTCCCTCTTCTCCTGGATTCAAGATGTCTTTGGGTCTATTAGTTCTTCTATTCTTCATGGTGTCATGATCTTTCTGGCTCTCATTGTTGCCCTCACCATGATAGGTTGCCTGGTTTGCTGCCTGCTGCACTGCTGCGCTCAGCAGGCCCTGACATGCCCACAGACACCAAGTTAATGATTCTCGAATTGGTCAAGGACCCAGAGGAGATAGAAATGGCTCTCCAGGGTGAGGTGTGGGGCCTCATGGCTATTGACATTGATGGCCAGCTTTCTGTCTATTTTAAGGTGTGACTCTGCTGTTGTTCCATGGCTGTATTTTCTTCCTGTGTCAGTGGTTTTCGGTGTCCATTCTGGTTATGTGTCTCATTTTCTTGCCCTATTGGGGGGTATATAAGCTAACAGTTTCTACCAACCTTGATATTCTGCTTTCTGTGGTCTACAACCTTCTTTGGGTATGACCAAATGGAGGGTTGCTGTGGCAAAATATCCATGTTATGCCATGTTATGTTATACATTAGGCCTATTCTGTACATACGCCTTTTGCATGCTACATTCAGTACACATTGAAGCCCAGGTCTGCCTGGCAGATTTCTGCTTCCCCCAGCAACACTCTTCACACTTTCCAAAGTTACTTCTCCTTGCTATAGAAATAACTTATTTCTCATATAATTACTTGTGTTGTTATTTCCTACATAGAAGTGGCATGATCGCTGACCAATATTACAAAAAGTGTTACAACATGTAACTGCAAGGCTTCCTGAGTCTGAACTCCAGCTGGGGCAAGAGCTTGTTACTGTTATGCACATTTGTAGGTACTACCCACATGGATTCAGGTAAACCATACTTTAATATTAGTGATTTGCCTTTAAAAGACGCCCATCTGAGAAAAGAGCTCAGAGCTCCTTCTGACAACGTCTGTGACTTGTTATAATGGGCTCCCCAAATCTCAGCGGACAATTTGTGTATCTGTTTATGTTGTGCACAATATTAAACCTGTTAATGCACCAGCCTGGCCTCATCGTGTTATTTATATCTGGTCCTTCTTATGACTCCCTGGCCCTTTTTAGGCCACAACAATATGTACGCTAAGCCATTACACAAGGTAGGCAACTCACTTTCATACAGTAAGTTGAACAAACAGTTGTGATTTAGTCTAAATTGTGGATCATATGACTTGCTCTGTATTCAAAGGCAGAGGATTTGGCTGGTCTGTCATCTAATCTTCTACCACAACAAATGGGGAATCATTTTGAACAGCACTGTTATCTCTAAATGTTTTCCCGGATGCCTAAGACTCCTTTCAGTGTGTTGCATTTGATACTGTTCTATAGAGGGACTGATTACATCACAAGAATGAAGTTAATGAATGATCTAATCTTCATTAACACCTTTATGTTTATTTGCATATGTGCTATTATATTTATGTCAGTATAGTTGTCATTATGTTTTTAAGTATATCTTGTGTAAATCTACTATCTCTTGCCAATTCTTTTTTATTTTTGGTTGGAACTCCATTTACAATTGTGAATAATGTGTTTGCAATTGCATGAACAACACATAGGGCCTCATTACACGGTAGGCGGTAAGGGTTTACCGGTACCGGTATTTTACCGGTACCGGTAAACCCTTACCGCCTTACTACGAGGTCCATTTGCAGGTTGGTGCATTAACGCCTGCTTTTAGCAGGCGTTAAAAAACGAACCCACAAAGGGACCGGGGTGCTAATTACGGTACCGCAATTTGCGGTACCGTAATTAGCGCCTTCCCCATTCCCATTATGTCCTATGGGGCAAAAATGGGAATGGTGAAGGGCAATGGAGGAAGGAGGAATTACCCCTTCCCAACCTTGGAATAGGGCGGTAATTCCCCTTTCCTCCAAGGCGGTACCGGTAAATTACCGGCATGAACCATGGCGCTAGTAGCGCCATGGTTTACCGCCTACTGTGTAATGAGGCCCACAGTGCTTTGAGGTGTGCATGCATGTTTAGTAGTAAATACACAGGGTTGCCTTTTAATGTTTTTGCTAACTCTTATTTGAGTCTTTGTTTGAATTTCCTATCCATTCCTTCATATGCTACTTATGTTCTGGGGTTTACAGTGTTTGCTTTGCAGCGCTCACCTTACAAGCTGCGTTGACTGAGCCGGTCCAGCTGCCCCTTCCATTGGGGAAAGCAGTAGTGTCACCTTGTTGCCTTTTGTCATAAAACTCTGCCGCTTATTTGCTCGGTCACAGCGCCCTCCAGCCCGGTAGCTCCGCTGTGCAGGGAAAACGCGACCGCTGTTCCCTAAGACACCAGGGGTCCGGCGTTCTCTGTCGTTGTTGCCATAGCGCCTGGGTGGCGTGCACCGGCTTGGGTCACATGCTCGGCACATCAGAGCACGCGTCACTTGACTTGTTATAGTCAAGTGACCTGGTAACCAGGAAATCGCGCTATTTAAGGATCCTCCATTCATTGCTCCTTGCCTCTCAACTCCTATCGGTAGCTACCTTCTTCATGGTTTTATTGCTTGTCATTTTTATTACCACCTACTTCTCCTTGGATTGTTCTGGCTCCTATGCACCCTTGGCTTGTGTGTTGGATTGCTCCTGGATCATCCCTCTGCTCCTGCTGTTCTTGTAATTTTGACCTGGCTTATTCTCCTGGATTGTCTTTTGGATTGCCCATGCTGCTTTTCTGATGAACTGTGCATTTTTGATCTTGGCCATGCTTCTTGGACTGCCTTTGGATCACCCTTTGCTCCAGTGAACTTGTTATTTCTGGGCTGCCTTCTTCCCGGTGGATTATCCTGGAACTTGGCGAACTAAGGGTGGGCTGGACTTTTGTTTTTTTTTTCCACGCATTGTGCGCCCTCTGGCTCACAGCAAGAACCTTTCTGATTTTGTCAGTGCTCTCTTGGTTGGTGTGTTTCCACCCTTTCAAGGGTCACGTCATCAATGCATCAACAGAACTTGGGGTTCCGTGGTATCAGGTAAGATTAGGTTGTAGGTTTACTGAGGGGAAACCCCTAACCATACTCTAGTTATTGTTAACCCCTGTGTTTCCCTTGGAGCTACCGAGGATCCGGTGCAGTGCATCCAGTCCCAACTGTGGTCTCAGTAACTGGATAAGGACTGAACCTTACTCTCCCTGGCTGGTACTTGGGAACGGAGATATAGGTTCACCTGGGAAGGCCATCAGAACACCTTTCAACACTGGTTCCTCCATGTCAGCCACTGGCTTACAAAGAAGGATTCATTGCTACTCAGCAGGCATTCAGTGTTTCAGCTCCCTGCTGAGTAGCAATGCATCCTTCTTTGTAAGCAAGTGGCTGACATCTGACTGCTGGCTCACCGTCTCGTGATAATTGGCAGCTATTAACCTTAACCTTATCCCCATTATAATATATGCCCCCCAGGGGTGCCTCAGACTGCTTTCCCTTCTAAGCAAAGGAGGGGTGCATACATTAAAATGGATATAAACATAAGGTTAATAGCCATTCCAAAAAAGGTGCAGACTATTGGCAAGTATGCTTCACCCCAGTAATAGTCCTGGTCAAACTGTTTACTTATGTGATGAAATGCGGCCTACTACTTGAAGTGGCCTATATCTCATGACAAAAGTTAACACTCTTGGCGGGCCACATATCGCGGAATGGAGTGCCGCTTTTGGCCCGCAGGACGTATGTTGGGCACCTCAGCCCTAATGTAGAACATCTTTACGGATGGTTAGCCATCAACATGATAATTCTCTCCTGGTAACCCTGTGGCTTACTCTCCGAGAGGGCAGCTAGCTTGTATACGGATCCCGATGGTGTATTGGCACACTGATAGATGCTTCAGTGCAATCATAGTTCCGGGCTGGAATGGGGTTTAGTGGTGGTGGTGCTGGGTCTCTCTCTCTCTCTCTCTCTCTCTCTCTCTCTCTCTCTCTCTCTCTCTCTCTCTCTCTCTCTCTCTCTCTCTCTCTCTCTCTCTCTCTCTCTCTCTCTCTCTCTCTCTCTCTCTCTCTCTCTCTCTCTCTCTCTCTCTCTCTCTCTCTCTCTCTCTCTCTCTCTCTCTCTCTCTCTCTCTCTCTCTCTCTCTCTCTCTCTCTCTCTCTCTCTCTCTCTCTCTCTCTCTCTCTCTCTCTCTCTCTCTCTCTCTCTCTCTCTCTCTCTCTCTCTCTCTCTCTCTCTCTCTCTCTCCTCCCTTGGGATGTCCACCCTAGCCCAGGCTCTGTGGGCCCAGGTAGTACTACTGACCGGTAACTTAAGGTCTTCTTTCTCTATTGGTGCTCTCACCTATAATATATGACATTTATATAGAGGAGGCTATCTTACCTGAGGTACGGGAGGACGGCTCAGGGACAGCCGCAAGTCTTTGGAACAAGAAAATGCTGAGCAACATGGGTTCAATACCCGGTCCCGTGCTTAGTGTTCTATAGGAGATAGGCAATAGTGCCTTGCACTTACTCGGCTGGAATCGTCTAAGGCCAGCCACGCTCGCTCTCACCTACTCTACTTCCTTCTTCCCGTCTCCTCCCCATCAAAGTGCTGTCCATCCGATGGATCATGCCGCCTGCCTCCACGTTTTTATGTCAACTCTTCTCTTTCTGCTCCTACTCTACTACTACTACTCTTGTCTCACTACGACCACTACTCTCCTCCTGCTATTACCACTACTCTCCCCCTGCTACTATCACTACTCTCCTCTGGCTACTACCACTACACTCCATCCACACTACTCCTCCTCCAACTACCACTCCTCCCTCCACTACTTCTAGTTCTACTCCTTCTACACTACTACTACTCCCACACTACTATTACTACTCCTTCTACACTACTACTACTCCCACACTACTGCTCCCACACTACTACTACACTACCGCTCCTCTTCTCCCTCCACTACTGCTCCTCTGCTTCCACCTACATTCCCCATCTCCCACTGATCAGACAAACACCCTCCTTTCAGCCAGTATCATTCAATTCATAATTGCTCCTTACACTCCTAAACGTCTATCCACCTGCAACACAACTCTGCAGTACCCTGGCACTCACAAACCAATGCCTCAGCCTTCTCTAATTAATGCATCCATACTCCACTGCTCCTTCCTTCCTACCGCCTACAGGTCTCTTGGTCCACCGTCACTCCACTGCTGACCTCACCCGGATAACCCACACTTACTCTTTCCTGCCCCCCACTTAAATCTCCCTCCTTCTGCTCGGATAGTCCTTTCCCCACCTGGGCATTTATGTTTGACAGAAAATCCATAAGAAGGGGCTGGGACTGCCAGGGTTATCATTTGTGGTCCCGGGGTCCAAGTATTCCAGTTCATAGTACGGGTGTGGGGTGATCTTTGACGTGCCATTGGGCCTCATTACAAGTTTGGACTTGCAGGAAGAAAGTGGCAGTAATTCCATTGCCACCACTTTTTTTGGCATTAATGGAATTACCACCCTTGTTCCCACACCACCAAATTATAATTTTTGCCAGATTTACTACCAGCTGAATTACTGTGTGGTAAATCCACTGATCTCTGGAGGAAAAATTGCGGATTCACCTGCAGCCTGTTGCTGCAGGTAAATCCTGCACTTTACCTGCTTGTATTTTGGAGTTGGTGCCCCTTCCATTTTAGTCTCTGGTGATCTATAGGCTGGGGAGACCACGGCACTCTCGGCGGGATGCTGCCAGGATGCTCCGTGAAACACGGGTGGTCGACATGCAAGGGATGCTCAGCAGTCGGTTCCTCTCTCTCTTCTTGCCGCCCCGGGTGGTTGGTGCCAGACTTCTCGGGTGGCTTGTTGAAGCCCACATGGGTATGGGTCACCTGTCGATTCACGGACATAAAGGGCTCTGAAGGGTTTTCAGATTCATTCTCACTTCTTCTGCAAAAAAGAGAAAGCATCTGGCCCACTCTTTGGGACTGAGGCATTGAGTGAGACACAGATGAACTGCAAAGCACTGCTCTGGCACCAGGGTGGGGGTTGGTAATGGTGGTGCCTTCTGATACCTCATTCTCCATTAGGGTCATTAGAGGCTCTAGGATTCTTTGTGTTGAGACTCCCCTTCGTCCTCTTGACAAGGCCAGAAGACTGGCCTTGTCACACACAACGTAAAGATTCCCTTACAGGGTGGGAGACTGTAAATTACCATAAAATAACCAATACGAATAGTGAATTTCTTTATTTATTTTTAATTATTCATCTGAACTCCATATCTTGACTCAACAGTTACAACAATTAAGATGCAGCAGTCCCACCCTCAGCTATAAGAACATATGTCAACACTCTGGGATACCGCGCAACTGTATTTGCGTTACTGCCCACCCATCCGGCAATATTAGCACCGGATCAAGGGTTGGGCGGTAATGGGTATTCCCCATTCCCCATTTGGTTCATTGCTGCCAACTCATGTTTGGGCGGACCCTTAATTGCAGCAGCAATAGCATTACCGCTGCATTCAAGGGCTACCGTCCAACTCGTGATGAGGCCCTCTATGTTTTGGCCTTAACAAAGTAGATCATTGATCTTCTGTTCACAAGAAACAGACTTTACCAGTTCTTCTCTGCCTCAACATTATTATTATTATTAGACTATTTATTGAGCAACAATCTAGTCTCAGGAAGTAATGGAGCGCTTTACAAATCATAGGGGTAAGGACACGTGAGGGAAGCATAGAGGAAAGGGACTAGGGAGCTAACAAGGGGAGGGAGCAATTTGTCAGGAAGGGATCTACAAGCAACCAGGGGAGGAAACTCGCAGGAGCAAATCACCCAGTCTCAGGTTAGGTGGGGAGTGGTGGGTGTGTAGAGCTAGGGCATTGCTGTGTGTGATGGCCTGAGGTTCATGTGGGGGGTGACTTTGCACAAAACTCAAGATAAGCAGCTTTCCCCTTGAAGATCCTGTCCCAGGGTTGCTGGGACCAAGAAAAACGCCTAGACCATATGCTTGAGTTCACCATCCTGACTTCCAACATCTATTTCTGATGTTACTACCTCCTCCTTCACTCTCTGAGCTCTCACCAGCTCCTCGTGCACTCCTCTGCTGCCACCTCTACAACCTCCTCTGTTCCTCTAGCCTCTGATATCTTCAAGTCTCTCCTATTTCCAGCCACTGACAAACTCAAGCGTCCTGCTCCTCCAACCCACGCTCGCAGACTTGAGTCTCTTATTTTTATAATTGGTTGTGCTTTTGGTGTGTTGCTGCACCTCTGTCTGGTAATTGTGGTAAGGTTAAGATTGACACCTGACCTCAATTTGTGACAAGGGGGTCAGACCAAGCCTTCATTTCTGCTCCTTTTTTCCCTGCAGCGTGCAAATGTCAATGTGAATGAACCTATGATAAGCCTTATGGATCCTCTGAAAATGTGGAGGGCGTTACTTCCTAGAGAACGTATCCACGGCCAGGGATGCTCATACAGGAGACAATGAATGGGCAACTGTGTGTCATATGTGGGAGAACCTGCAGCAGGGGAACCGCAAACGTGGAACATTGTAGCAAGCTCGAGTCGGTGGAGCTCAGCGAGTCTCAATAGGGATGGAGAGAAAATCCTTTGATACTGCGGTCGAAGGCCGTACGTATGCAACACTATCATGTGAGTGAAATTGATTTCGGATGAACCGAAGAATTTCTTTTCCCTACTTACGATTTTAGGTCTGCTCAACAGAGTTTCTCACAGTCAGTGAGGGGGTCCACTAGAATTGTCCCACAAGCTCAAGTCTAACAGAACTGTCCCCCCCCCGCTACTGAAGGGTTGGTAACAGTGCAGATCACCAGGCCTAAATGGCAAAGTGGGACTATGAGGGTCCTCTGCCCTGTGGCAGGGACCTAGAGAGGGTGGCCATGTGTTCTTCCCCGTACTGCCCCTACACCCAGTATCCAATGGCTCAGGGTGGCACACAGCCACCTAGGGCACCACCTTGGCGGGCCCATGAACCAGGCAATGGAATTCAGCACATACCCCACTCCCAAGCCCTCACTGCAGCCTTGTGAGGGATCTCCAATTAATATCCTGCCCTCTCACCAGAGAACTGGGGACTAGGGCCTTCTGTGGTTTAAGCCTCATAAAAAGGTTGTCCCTGATGAGGACTAATGGAGCTCTGAGGAGAGAGAGAGAGAGAGAGAGAGAGAGAGAGAGAGAGAGAGAGAGAGAGAGAGAGAGGGAGAGAATATATATATATATATATATATATATATAATACAAAAAACGCAAAAAAAGGAAAACGAATGAACCTGGCGGACAAGATATTTAATAAAAAGTGAAGCAACTGTCGGGTGTATTTACACGAGGCATTAGTCCTGAGGTAACCACACAACTATTTATGTGTGTAATGAAAAGACCTCTCTTTATGAAATGTTATGTTTAAGTTTCTCTTATTAAATAAAGAGAAGTGTTATATTTCCAGTACAAGAAAAAAAAGTGCTAGTTATTTTTTATTTTTTTATTTTTTGTTTGTTTTTTGTTGGTTGAATATAACCTTTTAGCAGCAATACAATACAATACAATTAAAAATACAATGATTCTCAGGTGCTAGTTATGGCTTTTACAGCAATCACAACTGTGCTACTGCCAGGCACTGGTCATGACGTCTCTCTGAATGGTGAACCTCCCGAGAAGTCTGACATTTTTGTTTAATTTTTACAGTTGACCACCTTGGCCCTCATATGAACTGTAATCAAAGAATATGCTTTTTTTTAATTAGGAAATTGTTGTAGTTCGATTCAAGGTTTGTAACAGACATGTAATTCGTGTTGGCGTGTGTGGTGCCATGAGCAGTGCGTGGCAGTGAGTGAGTTTATGTTTGCTGTACGAATCGCTGTGTCGCACTTAGGGTCGATTCGGAAACAATAACAGCTGAATTTGTATGTGTTCCCTCAGCTGCAAAAATTAAGTCCCTTTAAGAAAATGTTTTCACTAAGTGTCAATTTCTTTTTCAGGGAAACTGAACAATATCGTCTATTTAACAGTGTTCAATGATTTGTTTTCTGGTTTTTCATAATATCCTAATGGCAGTGCCCCCGGGGTACTCTCAAGCCAACCTATGGCCAAATTAAGCATGACCCGTGCCCATGCCCAACTGCCACTGTACTCCTATTGCTGATTCATGGGCCACTGATCATGCTGCGCACTTTTCCCGGGTCCGGCCAATCCACCTAAGTATCCACTGGTCGAGGCTGCAGTCATCAGTTTACCGTCCCTGTAAGTCCCAGGGCCAGCGGACATAATCCTGCTGAGTCTGTGAGCTGTTAGTAGTTCCCCGATTCAGTCAGCAGGTCCAAGCCTGGTCCGGGCCAGGTCTGAGGCAACACACCAGGTGTGGTGCACACACCTGTACAAAATCAAGACTGTATTGCTATTTACGGGTAGGGGAATGCCAGGGGGCCAGTATTTGTGGGATCGCTATTTGATTGCGTGCGCTGTTTACCACTCTTAAAACCTTAAAAGAAAGGTCAGCAGCAAGTAATATCCTTCCCTCAAGCTTCCCACAGAGCTTGTAACAAGTAAACAGAAAATATCATAGTTCGGGAGGATATCTCGCGCTCACACCATTCACAGGCTGTTCTTTTCTTCATGAATTAAAAACATTCAAATTTGAGAAGCACTATGCAAATGGATCTTTTGGATTGACTTCGAGTGATTTTAAGAATAGTGATGTTGGACTTATAATAGTTTGAAACTTAGATCAAGTGTATGGTGTGAGCACGAGATATCCTCCCGAACTACGATATTTTCTGAATGCCAGGGGGGCTACATTAGGCTCTGTTAAACAAGTTTCCCATTATGGGGTCTGCAGGATCCCGCAAAATGTCTGTAAACAACAATTTTTTAACGTTATTGTTTAAAGCGCATACCTAGCTCGAGAGCAGCGGAGCGGTGTACAGAGTGTGGGCAGCCAGCATTTGATCTAGCATCTTTTAACAGTAGTGCAGTACTGTGAGGTCTGTGCGTTGGTATGTGTGTCCATTGAAATTAGTCCTTGGTCAGGTGTTTTTGAAAGAGCAATGTTTTGAGAGATTTGTGAAATTGGAGAATTGTGGGGGCATTCTGAGCCGACTCTGTGATTGAGTTCCAGAGGGTGGGTGCATGACAAGAGAAGGATTGTTTGCGGGTCCTCCCTTTGCGGACCAGTTATGATTCAAGCTGGTTGGTCGATTTGCTGCGCGAGGAGCGTGTGCCACCAGATATCTGGAGCTTAGCTGCAAGGTACCCTGGCGTGCTACTCGTGACTGCTTTTTAGATGATACATGCAGTCTTGAACAGTATCCTGGCTTGGAGTGGAAGCTAAAGTAGTTAGCATAGGATGGGGGTAATTCACTTACATTTCCGTGCTCCCGTAATAAGACGTGCTGCAGCGTGGTGGACTGCTTTTAGGGAAGCCAAGTGAGCCGCTGGGAGCCCTGTCAGGAGAGCATTTCCCCCATCGATGTGCAAGACCACAAGGGCCTGCACTACGTTCCGGAAGTCCTGCAGCCAGATAAAGGGTTTAATTCTTCGAAAGTTAGTGATTCTGAGCCAGGCTATTTGGGCCTTCTTGGCTATGTGGTTCTGAGGGACAGATTGCTGTCAATGATGGCCTCTGACAACTGTTTCCTCCTGGTAACCAAAGAGATTGCCTCTTTTGTGTGCGGGTCCCCAGGAAGCATGCCTGCAAAACCAGAGCCCAAAGTATCCAATTAGGTAGAGCATTGGCTATATATGAGTCCACAGACCATACTGGGTGCCATGATGTGTATCTAATTAAAACCGTCCGAGAGATTTGCACCAACCGACAAAAGGATTGCAAGGCCAGACGGAAGGTCCTGCCAAAAGCTTTGTCCTGAATCTGTTCAGTAGTCCAGGCTGTAGATGTGTCCAAAAATTAATCTTTGACAAATGAATGGGAAAATATATGTATTGGGATACTCCTATGTTTAAAGTGGGATAGTCAAACAGCGCCATACTTGTGAGATTGCTCAAAATGCTCTTCCTGTGAGGAGTCGAACTTAACCATAAGGACAGAGTCACTGCCGCAGCAATATTCATATGGCTTACTTGGTCTGCCAAATATTGGGGCAAATTGAGGAAAGGTATATGTTCCTGAAAATGAAACCAGGAAAATCTGAAACGGGGTCCTAGGGGTCATTTAAAAGAGGCTCGCGTGCTGTACCGTGATCGTTTCTTTTACACAGGTAGCTAATAACAGGTTGAGTCATTATTTGGGCCGTATTCTTGCTATATTTCCAGGTAATTCGTTTACCCTGACTACTTACTTAGGTTCACGGATGCCATTCAGTCAAAATGGTATTGTTTACTGTTACGAACCCACCATTTGATGTTGGCCCCCAAGTGTCATTATCTTTGCCTATTGATACTTTTCCAGATCCCCCATGATATGTACGGTCCCGGAAGAAAACAGAGATAGTCCATAATACAAGGACACCATGTGGAAGCTAGTGCACAGCTGTCAAGCTGACGTCATCACTCGACGTCATTACTAGTTGACCTTTTCAATTGTCCGTGTCCTTTTCACCTCTATTTGATTTTTATCAGAATTGCGTATTTCAAGCTTTGTGCATTAATGGGTGTTATTGACCGTGTGCTATGCTGTTGGCTTTTCTGATTGATTGAACTTGTTGTATTATTCCCAGTTGCAGGTTTGTTTTGATTAAGTTTTGCATCAGAAATCATGTCATGGAATCTTTCTATGGCATCTGGACAATCGTGAAATATTGCCCGTAGATTTGCCCACGGCCTTTTTTAGAATGATGTAGCGAAAACATAAAGAAATATTAAAGGTATTTTTCCACTTATTGCTATGGGTTTTCGGGTGCTTTTTGGGTAACGTTTGGCATGATCGTGGCAATTATTTCATTCAATGGCCTTCTGCAATATAAGTGCTAATTCAGTCCAGCAGACGCATCTCCTTGGTTTTTATTTTACTTAAACCCCAATATCTGCGGATGAAGGGGCCCCCAGCTCTTACCAGTTTGCCACACGGGTATATGCACAAATAAAAGGGTGACTGCAATGACACGAGCAGATGTGAACATCTGCACCTCAGCACACACACTCACCATCCAGACTTGACATGTGTGCACTCCGTGGCGAACCCACTTCCTTTTACTAAAGCACACTTCTTAAATACTCTGTTCACACATCCTAACGCCGCCCTGTGCACTTCTGTAAAATAAAAAGAATGGAATTTATTTTTTAAAACAAGTTTTCAAAAGTAGTTATGGTCGGCCACTGTACAGACACGCCTGAGCCATACAAGGCCACTGCCACTAGAAGGGCATGTAGAATGGGATCTGTTAGCAAATGCTACCCACAAGGCTTAGCACAGGAGACACACATATTGGAAGATGGTACAGCAACAATTCTGATTTCTGCAGCGGTTATTAGGCGACATTCTATTCTCTTCAATAATGCACTTTGTGATGTGTATTAATTATACTAGTAGGGCTGCTACCTGTTATGAATATGTTTTTTTAAATCATTTTATGGGCTATATTTAGGTTATATAAGTTAACTGATGCTTTTAATCAACACTATAAAGGTGCCATTCTACAGTAGACCTGCATCAGCAGTGGCAAGAATGTTAGTGGTTTATGTATACCTTTGAACAGCCTAATGTGTCTAGGGCCTCTGACTTCCGGCTCTGGTCCAAGCAAGAGTGTCTGTCTCCCCCACCCCAGACCAGTGGCGTCGCTAGGGGGGTGAAACCCTGTGCCCCCTTTGAGCCCCCCCTACATAAGACGAGCAGTGACCATGTTCTCCCCCTACATTTGTCTGTGCCCCCCTACATTTGTCTTTGGCCCCCTCTGTGCCCCTCCTAAATTTGATTCCTGGCAACGCCACTGCCCCAGAACAGGGACAGTCCCCATGGGCACCACCACCCCCATCCACCAGGCAAGCCGGATAGGGAGGGGCACTGCACCTCTCAAATATAACTGCTGTTAACAGGATATGGGCTTCACCCGCATGTTCTTACCTTACTTCGATTGGACACAGACACTGAGGTGGATTTTATCGGGATGCCAAAGGGACACCTCTTTATTTATTAAACAAAACCATGGACACCTTTAAAAATCACTGCCTGGGTAGAGGTCCGCCCATCCTCAACACCCCAGCCCTGAGGCACAACGGATCTTCTTGGTGGTACCTAAGGCCTGGGGGGCCGTCTGACATCACCCCCGTTACCTGCTGACACCTTTTCATCTTCTGGCTGGCCCTTGTTGTGCTCCACCCTCGTGGGTTCCCTCGCGCGCACGCTAGCGCTCTAAATGATACGCGGGAGCCGGGGTTGTATGCAACCTTCTTTATTAACATATCGGCGGGAACTGCCGAAACCCCTGCCTCGTCCCTCCCCTTCCCCTGACGTCACGTCCGGGACGTCGTGTCCTTGGGCCTCAACGGCGACCCGCCCAAACACAACGATGTGGGCTATCTGACATCTCCCCCCTTTTTAACATGTGAGTCCCATGGCTTTTACTCTCACCCCATTTCCTCTATGAGTCGAGTTGGCTTCATGCGGCTCCTCTAGGGTCGCCTCGCCTTGTTTGGGGTTGGTCTTTCCATGGCAGGGGGTAGGGTGTGTGCTTCACCTACTGACTCTTCCCCATCTCCTTGGTACACTTCTTCTTGTGGCCTGTCGTCTTCGCTGTCTCTGTCCATTGACCTCCCTGTGTCGGTATGACACGCTTGAAGTGCGCGCTGTTCCTGGTCACCACTGAGCAGTCATTCCTTTGTGCTGTGACCATGGTGCCTTTCTTGTGGGTTATGATGAGGGGGGTGGATGCAAAGGTGGCTTCTTCCTTCCGATTCTTGGGTTGTCTGAGCCACACTTCGTCACCTGGTTGCATTATGCTTTCGCGAGCTCTTCTTTTCCTGTCTGTGACCTCCTTTGTCTTTGCCTTCCTCGCGGTGTCATTTGCTTTCGCTTCTTGTTCCAGCGGCTTCGGTTCTTGTAGCCTTGGGTCCTCAGGTAGCCTTGTGGTGATTGGCCTCCTGAACAGCAGGTCTGCTGGGCACACTCCCGTCGTGCTGTGGGGCGTGTGCCTGTACTCCCTGAGTAGTTGATTGAGGGCCTGCTCAAAGGGCTTGTTTTGAACATGGGCGATTTGTAAAGTTCTCTTTATGTTGCCCATGAATCTTTCGACCATGCCGTTGGCCTGGGGCTATCGGGGGGGTTATTCGTCGATGTTGGAACCCCATGTACTTTGCAAATTTCTGGAAGTCCTGGCTAATGAATGTAGGGCCATTATCCGACTTTATGATCTTGGGGATGCCATAAGCAGAGAGCATCCTGTCGAGTGCTGGGATGACGCTCGACGTTGCACTACTTTCCACTATCTGAGCGTCCGGGTATCTCGAATGTTCATCCATGAGTATGACCACGTGTGTCCCGTTGCTCAGTGGTCCAAACAAGTCTACCGCTAGCTCCTCCCACACTTTGTTCGGCAGCGGTGATGTCTGTAAGGGGTTTGGATGTGGCGGTGGCGCCACTTGTGCACAGACGTGGCACCTTCCTACGATGGTTTCTACCAGGCGGTCGAGCTGCAGGAACCAGGCTTTCTGGCAAAGGAGGCGCTTCGTGGCGACTACTCCTCTGTGTCCTTCGTGGGCCAGGTGTACTATCCTCTCCCGGAGTGTTCTCGGGATGACGACTTTGCAGCCCTTTAGTATTACATTGTCCTCTACCACCGTTAGTTCTTCCCGGACTTGGTCAAGCCACTTGACGTCCTCCCGTGTTGTCTCCGATTCTCCTCTGGCCTGTTGCCTCATGAGGGTTGTCTTGTCTGTTTGTAAGCAGTGACCTGCGATTCGAAGTGCCGGGTCCGCCTCTGACTGCACCGACAGTTCAGACCATCCTACTGGTAGCGGTTGTAGGTGATGTATGATGTAGTTTATGTATGCGTCCGCTATGGATGGTTGAGACGCGGTTGTGAATATGGGGTAGCGAGAGAGATAATCTGCGGGGTTCTCCTCTTTCCCCGGGCGGTGTTGTATTTGGAATCTGTAGTCCTGCAGGCGCAGACCCCATCTGGCTATTCTCGGCGGCATCCTGGCTTTCGGGCTCCCATATATGGTAAGCAGTGCCTGGTGATCGGTGATAATGGTGAATTCCTTGCCGAACAGAAAGAGATGGAAGTATTCGCAAGCCCAGACTACCGCTAGGCTTTCTTTTTCTGCTTGCGAGTATGCCTGTTCCGTGATTGTCAAGCTTCGGCTGGCATACGCCACTACGTGGGTGATGTGTGGTTCTCTGGGGTCTTTTTGTGTCAGTATGGCGCCGAGTCCCACAGGGCTGGCATCTACGATCAGTTCAGTGTCGCGGCTGGCATCAAAGTATGCCATGTCTTCAGCTTGTGATATGGCTTTCCGTATGGCCACAAATGCTTCTTGGCACTCTTTCGACCATGTGAACGGCGTGTCCTTGCGAGTGAGTAGGCGTAATGGGTTACGGACGGTGGCATAGTCTTTCAGGTATCTGGAGCAGTAACTGGCTAGGCCTAGGAATGACCTCAGGTCCGTGGTGTTCACGGGGGGTGTGGCTGCATTGAGAGCCTCTACTTTTTCCGGATCGGGTCTCATGCCTTTGTCCGAGAAGATGTGTCTGAAAAATCGCAGAGAGCCTTTCAAGAATTCGCACTTTGATTTGTTCAATGTTAGCCCTGCTTTATCCAGTGCCTGACATACCCTGTGGAGCGCTAAATCATGTTCCTCCTCTGACTTGCCGTAAACTAAGACGTCATCTGAATAATTTAAACAGTTAGGGACGTGTCTGATCACCTTGTGAATCTCCTCCTGGAAAATTTTGGCGGCGGAGGATATGCCAAAACTGAGTCTTTTGTACTGAAAAAGACCGAGGTGGGTAACAAACGTGGTGATATATCGGGATTCAGGCGCAATTTCAATCTGGTGATAGCCTTTTGTAAGGTCCAGTTTTGAGAAAACTCTTGCACCGTGAAGAAGATGGATCATGTCAGTGATCCTGGGCGCCTGATGCCTCTCTCTTTCAATGGCGGTGTTGGCTCTGCGCATGTCTACGCACAGGCGTATGGATCCATCAGGTGATTTCTTGGGGACGGGGACGATGGGGGATACCCATGGTGTGGGACCCGACACGGGTTCAATGACCTTCAATTTGATGAGTTTATCCAGTTCCTCTTCCACCTGGCTCTGGATATTGAATGGAATCCCTCGAAAATGTTGGGCCACCGGTTTAACATGAGGATTTATGTGAAGGTGTACCTTTCTGTTCCGCAATTTGCTGAGGCCGGTGAAGAGCTTTGGGAATGATTGTTCGATTGCGTCCGGTTTGGCAAAGTACTTATGCGCCATCAGCTGGTATAAGATGTGCACCAGTCCCACGTCTACCGCGGTCCAGAAGCTCAATATGCATCCGCTGTTAGCTTCAGTTTTCAGGATATATAGAGGGACCTTTGCCGTGTGTTCTTTGTGAGTGCACCAGGCTGTGATCATGCCTTTGCACGGCAGAGGGGTCGTGGAGCCATAGGGCTATATGTCTACTGTGGCTTTCTTGATTTTGGGCTGCGGGGCCAGGGATTGGTATGCTCTTTCGCTGATGTTATTGACCGTCGCTCCGGTGTCTATCAGAAACTTTAGTGGGGTGTGGTTCACCTGAAGTGTTAGTATGGGACTGTGTTGGGTGGCAGCCGTATTGTCGTTTAAGGCCCACACGTAACCTTTTCTCCTTTGATCATGATGATGGGGTGTCACTGCTGGCGGGTTTCAACATACCTTACAAACCGCCTTCTGTGTGAGCGTCTTGTATCTTCCGACGAACGTTTATCTTCACGAGTGTATCGGCTTTTGCGGTCACTGTCCTCTTTTTTGGTGTGTCTCCTTTCGCTGTCCCCCAGGGATCTGGGCGGACTCTGGGGAGCGTATCGGCGCCTGTCTTCATTCCGGTGTTTGGTCGGCGTGTGTGTTGGTGCGTTCTTGCACATGGCCCTGTAATGATCCATTCCTCCACATGCGGCACATTTTTGTCCTATGGCTGGGCATTCCCCCGTGTGTGGGTACTCGTATCCGGTATTACCGCCGGCGGTATTAGCCCTACCGCCGAACTCCCCGGCGCTAATAGCGCCGGATCACGAGTTCGGCGGTAATGTAATTCCTCATTCCCCATTGAGCCCATTCGGGAATGCCCCATTCCCCATTGGGCTCAATGGGGAAAAATCGCGCTCTTACCGCCTGCGGATTTCCCGCCAGCGGTAATAGCGCAAATTTTCAGCGGATTTCCCCCCAGCCAAGAGCTGGGGCGAAATCCGCCAAAGTCCTGATTTGGCGGACCCTTAAATCCGGCGGTAATAGCGCGACCGTCGGATTTAAGGGTTACCGCCAAAGTCGTGATGAGGCCCTAAATCTCAGGAGGGGTGAGAGTGATCGGAAGCCCACAATGAGGACACACAGTAAAACCCCACAGATTACCCTTAGACAAGTGTTTATCAAAAACACATTTATTATAGGCCTTTATAACAAAACACAATTAAATCACAGTTATCAAGAAAACAATTACCACCCATGCTTCTTCACTATGTAACATATATACAAAAATGTGTTTAGCCTAATGCTGATGATAGGGGAGAAAATAACACTAGCTGCCTTGCGCTCAAAGTACAGTAGTGCGTTAACAACGCACAGTCGTGCTTAAAGCGAAAAGCTGGTTCTCTTCAGGGAGTTGTAGCTGCTCACGAAGGGGCTTGAGGCGATGAAGAATAGAGCCCTATTCCTAGAGGAGGGTCTACGCTTGCGGATAGAGTGACTTTCGGAGTTCAGGAAAAGCTGGGGAGTGCGGGTTAGCCCAGCCAGGCGAGTATCTTTTAAGGGATTCTTGTGAGTAAAAATAGGTAGATTGTGCCAGGGGGCCACAGGTAAGTGATGAAAGTACTCACCAACCATAAACACAGTCCAGACCAAACGTTGGCAGTCTAGTCCACTTCGCTCATATGTTTCAACCCTGCAGTTACAGGATGCTTCAGCTCTCAGCGGCTGCAGGATGGGGCGATGGTCTGTGGCAGGACAGTATGTTTTTTTCAGCTCTCAAAGAAAGGAGAAGGATAGTTTCGGTACAGCACATCTCAGGACAGGGACCACAAATGCTCATGGCGTGGTGTACTCTCATAAATCACAACATAGAGGAGCTAGATTTTGGCGGGAGAGGGCCCAGGACCACAAGTAAGCGATCGCCCACGTCTCGAGTCTCAGCTCAGGACATTGGCGTTCCTGTGCGAGACCCTGGGTTCAAGCTGGACAGTTCACTGGATGGCCCACGAACACTTCCGAAGGGGCTCTTTGCGAAGGTAAGTAGGAGGTGCCGAGAGTAGTTCCCACTACTGCAAAGGGGTCAGGGTGCCAAACCTTCCTAGCATGCCACTGGCAGTTCCTCGGGTCTGCTCTTTCATTAAGGATACTTGGATCCTTCTGTAGTTTGGTGTGAACTTTAGTTGATTGACCTGGAATGGATGCAGAACCCCTTCTCTTATACAAGATTTGTTTCATACTCAAATCTCACATAGCCAATGGAATATCTGCCCTCTCGCATGCACTCCAGGCTTTTGGCTAATTGTGACCCACGGTGGTTTCAGTTATTCAGGACTACCAGACATACTGGCACCAGTAGTGTGGATTGGGCTCAGACAGTCCCAACCCTCTTCCTGGGCACTAGCACACATGACAGGGAGGAGCCAGTGAAAGATGTGGTTTTTGCAGGAGGCTGCATGCCCAAATAAGGAATACCTGGGTCTCTCGACCTGGGGGAAGCCAAAGGGACAAAATGGCCAAAGGACAGAACAAAAGTCTTTGCGGCACGGCCATTTTCAGCACTGGCCACAGTCTTCGGCCAAATGTGGTAAACGCGTAATAGTCCACAAAAACAAAGCAAAAAATATTAAATATAAACTGCTGCCACCAGGTTGTCCTAGACACACTTGTAAAAACACCAAAAATTCCTTAGAGGGTGGCTAAGGCCACAAAACAAAAGGAACCAACCCTATGCGTGGTACTGTAAGGTACTTGGCACTAGATAAAAAGTTTCCAAGAAATGGCAACATAGTCGAAGTCTAAGGGAAACATAAGTTCCCAGTACTGACAGCCTGAATGACATGTCAGTTTCCCCATAACAAATGAGTGAAAGCGCAGAGGAGTGCATCTGAAGGCTGCACTCCACTGGTAAAAGTCAGGTTAGGTAAGCCAAACAAAAGCAAAAAGATTGGGGGGGTTTACAAATGGAGGGAAAATTGCACCTAAGGGAAATCTTTCCTAACACTCGTCCCCCACCCCAGACCTAAGGAATTAATCCACCCCTGGATGAACCTCATTGTTCAGGTCGACTAAACATTCAGGACTACCCATCAGCGTTGCTATGTTGGACACCTGGCCTGTGCTCAATGGTGAAGACAACCCCTTGCAGGCTTATGGACCACCTGAGCAACTTTGGATTCTCTCTCTTCATGTTCATTAGCCACTTTAACGACTTATGGTCAGTTTGCACGGTGAGCAGGGTCCCATAGCGGTAGGGCCTCAGCTTGCTTAGGGCCCACACGACAGAGAAACATTATTTCTCTACAGTGGACCACCTGAGCTCTCTGTCCTTAAGCTGGCCTCTAATAAAGCCAATCAGGTGTACCTTGCCTTTCTCATCTACCTGTGATAGCTCAGCACCTATCCCAGTGTCAGAGGCATCTGTCTGCACAACAAAAGCATGTTTATAGTCAGGGGCCCTGAGCACAGGGGCCTGGCACGGGGAGTCTTTCACACCATTGAAGGCCTTCTCACACTCCTCAGACCAAGAGACCGTCTTGAATTTCTTTGGAGTTGTGAGAGCAGTCAGAGGGCCAGCTATGATGCCATAGTCTGCCATGAAGTTTTCATAGTACCCAGTGAGACCTAAGAAGGCTCTCAACTGAGCTTGTGTAGAGGGGGGTAGGCTGTCATGGTCAGGTGGGCCTTCTGAAGAGCCTGTAATACTATTCCCAGGTGTTTCACATGTTCTTTTCAGGTGGCACTGAAGACTGTTATATCATCCAGATATGTTAAGCAGAATTCACCCAACCCATTTAGGGCATGATTCACAAGCCTTTCAAAACTAGCAGGTGCATTCTTTAATCCAAAGGGCATTATCCTGCACTGGTAAAGACCCTCTGGGGTTGGGAATGCTGTCTTCCCCATGGCATATTCTCATAAGGCTATTTGCCAATACCCTGCAGTGAGGTCAAATGTGCTGAGGTACTTGGAGGCACCCAAGGTATCCACCAGCTCATCAGTTCTAGGGAAGGGGTGAGCATCTGTCCTGGTCACATCATTCAGAGCCATGTAGTCCACACAGAACCTCAATTCAGAGGTGCCTGCCTTAGGCACCAGTAACACAGGCCGGACCATGTTCTACTAGAGGGTTCAATCACCCCAAGATCTAACATCTTGTTGACCTCCGTCTTGATGTAGGATCTCACATTATCTGACCTCCTGTCCCCCCTATTTTTGGTAGGTACACTGTCCCCTTTGTCAATTTTATGTTTGCACAAAGGTGTAAAACCAGGAGTCAGTGAGAACAAGGGGGAGAACTGCCTAAGCAAAGTTCTTACTTCCTCTTGCTGGATAGGAGTCAGGTGAGGGGCCACTTTGACACCCTAAATTGAGCCATCTGAAGCACTACCTTGGAACAAGTCAGGCAGAGGTTCAGATTCCTGTTCTTCTCTGTCTGATGCCAAAAGTAGTGCTGCTATTTCAACCCTAGGGATGAACGCCTTCAGCCTATTTACATGGAACACTTTGGGTGCCTGACCAGGTCTCCTAAGGTACACTAAATAGTTTACCTCACCCAGAGGCTCCACAACTGTGTAAGGGCCTGACCACTTGTCCTGTAGGGCTCTAGGCCTTATAGGATTCATAATCAGGGCTTCTTGGCAAGGGTGAAGCGAATAAGTGAAGTCTTCTGGTCATACCAATTTTTCACCAGAGCCTGACCTGCCTTCAATTTATCACTGCCTGAGCCATCAGGAGGACCATTGTCTTCCTTAACTTAAACCCAGCACATAGTCTACTACATTGGTAGTGATGGAAGGAGTAGGGAGCTCCCAACCTTCCTTGATTATGGGCAGTGGTCCCGTAACAGGGTGACCAAAAAGAAGCTCAAAGGGGCTGAAACCAACACCCTCCTGAGGTACCTGTCAGTAGGCAAAAAGTAAGCATGGTAACAGGAGATCCCACTTTCTCCTTTGAGCGTATTCCAGTGCCCCAATCATGCTTTTGAGAGTTATATTTAACCTCTCAACTAAGCCATTAGTTTGTGGGTGATAAGCCGATGAAAAGGTATAAGTGACCCCACACTCTTTCAATATGTATTGCATGTACTTTGACATAAGGTTGCTGCCTCTGCCTGACACAACTTCTTTAGGGAAGCCAACCTTAGAAAAAACTCCAAGTAATGCTTATTCAACTGACTTGGTAGTCATAGTCTTCAATGAGACAGCTTCAGAATATCTGGTGGCATGGTCAACCAGCACCAAGATAAACATATTGCCAGAGAATGTCTGAGGGTCAAGAGGACCAACAATGTCAATCCTTAACCTTTCAAATGGCACCCCCACCACAGGGAGTGGCACCAATGGAGCCTGGATTGTTGAGCCACTCTTACCAGAAATCTGGCAAGTGGCACAATTCCTACAATGGCCTTCTACCTGGACCCCCATCTTGGGCAAGTAGAAATGCATGAATAGCCTCTGCTTGGTTCTCTTGACCCCAAGGTGACTAGCTAGAGGAACTACATGCACCAGTTGTAGGAGGAAGGGTCTTACTTGAAGGGGGACCCCCAACCTCCTATGGTCACCTTCAGTAGACTCTGTGCGCTCACTGTACAGGAGTCCACCATCCCAATAAATGCTATGTTTCCCAGGAGGTTTTCCCTCAAGTTGGGAACAAGCCTAAACCCTTAGGCCTTCTAGAGATGGGCTCTCACGTTGGCCCTTACTAAACTCTTCCCTATCAGGACCACCTTCAACTCATAAACTTTGGGGTTCAGGGTGGTCATGTGGGTTAAGAATTTCAGGCAGCATCTCTTCTTTGTCAGGTTCATGTGCTTGGCCAACTACCTCCACCCCAGTGGTAGGTGAGTTTAGTTGGAATATTTTTGTTCTCTTTTCTGAGTTTCCTGACTCCCTTAGCATTGGGTTTCCCCTTTGGCTTTGGCCCAGCCTTGGACATGGCCAGGGCAGCCTTTGTTTGTGTCAATGTGCATGGTCTTTCTGCTCTGTCCCCCACAAGACCTAGGTCTCCGAGGTCATGTCCCAGCAGAACATTTCCAGGGACTTGCCTCTGTACACTCTTAGGTATCCTTATTACTGTACCATTAATGGTTAGATTTACAGGCATTACTGTGAACTTGAGTGGGGGCCATCAGCTAACTTGGTGGGCATCAAGGGAGCTCTGGCAAGCTCTTCTTGGTTTACCAATGTGAAATCCATCACAGTTCTGCTGGCCCCACTATCTCTGAGGGCAGGAATGTCAACTCCATTTATTAGCACACTGTCCTTAAAGTAGTGCTTGGTGTTATCAGGAATACTAGCATAAGTTTCTGAGACTCTAGGTTCCCATGAACTCAGCGATACTAAGACTACTTCAGACTCTATCCCACTGGGGAAGGAGTCTGAAGAGAAGGATGCCCATGTGATAATGTCTTCCTCCTCATAAGAGGGAGGGGAAGGCCAAATTCACAGATGGACCCTCACAGTTTTGACCTTACATCTGGGGCCCCCCTTCATGTGGTCACTTGCTCCACAAGCCACACAAGATCCACTGGGTCTTGGGACATAGGGAGGCTTAATGTGACCATAGATATGCTTGGGAGGATGATTCACACTATTTTTAACATTCTCATCTGATTTAACCTTGTTATGATTTTTGTGGCCGTTATGGGAGGAGGGTTTATCATATCACCAATCTTCCTTCTCTTTGTGCTTTTTCCCTCCTGTTGCTTCCCAGGAGCAGGCTTGTCCCTATGGGACACTATGTGTGACACCCATAAATCTGCTGCACTGGCTAACTTCTTTGGATCTAGCTACTTAGAATCAGCAAAGTGCTGCTTAGGCTCAGTGGAAAAAGATGCAAAAATATGTTCAAGCAAGACTAAACATATCATACTCTCAAAGGTGGTGACCTTATAGCCTTCAACCCAGCCAGTCAAGTTTTTCAAGGAATCAGTTAGATATGAGACCCAAGTATTACCTTCTTTCTTTTTGTAATCTCTGAATTGTTTCAAATATTAGGCGGGAGTTTTCCCAAACTTTAAGACTAGAGTTTGCTTCAATTTCGCAAAGTCTTTTCTGTCAGCCTTAGACATTTCCATAATGGCACTGCAGCCAGAATGGACTAGGCGACTGAGCAACCATGCAATCTTATCAGCATCTACAACTTCTTGCACTTCACATGCATACTCAAATGCAGTCAACCAGTCCATTATGCCATTCTTGTCATCATATATACTAAGCAGATATTTTGGGAACCTTGGATGAGAGGAGGAGATAGACCCATTACCAGATCCACTATGGGAGCCATTGGCAGTTTGTAACTTAGCAAGCTCCAACTGGTGATCCCTGTCCTTCTGTTTCTCTGCTTTCTCCAGTTCTATCTTAGCCAGAATTCAAGCTCCTTCTACTTAAACAGCAGTTCTTGTCTTTTGCATTCCAGCAGGGCCTCGGCCTCAGAGCCAGCAAATAAAGCATGGGACTCTACATGCTCTTGATCATTCCCTGTATCCTCGATGAAGGCAGCAACAGTCCTCTCAGCAGTGTTACTGGGAGCAGCCCCAGTACCAACTGCAATGTCATCGGAGGGACAAGCTGAGATCTGATTTTCCTGCCATTCCATGATCTTTTGGATCATCTCAGCTTTTGTGCCAGAGACTGACAAGCCTCTTTATGCACAGATCTTCCTTAGCATTTCTGATTTGGAAGCAATCAAAGTTATGTTCGCAATTGCCTCCATGTTATAAGTGAGGCAGGTGGCTTACAGTTAAATTTAAACTAAGGTCACTGGGCCACATTATAATATTGGCGGGAACGGTATGAATGGTGCCGTTAAGGCACCAGCACCGTTCATACCGTCCCGCCGCATTACGAGTTCTGCTTGCGGGTTCCTGACAGCCCGCCAGGTCTTACCTATGGGGCAGAATGGGGATTGGGAGCCCGGCAATGCCGTCACTCGCAAATGGGCAATTACCGACCCATTCAACTCGTAATGGGCCGGTTATTGCCCAATCGTGGGTGGCGGGCCGGTAGCTAGCATGGCGATAGCCGTGCCTGCCATACAGGCACGCTACCGCCATGCTCGTAATGAGGCCCACTGCGTTTTCTATGTAAGTACAACCTCGGTGTTTCACCAGTGCACAACACTGGGTACCTCCGATCTTATCCCATCGCTGTACATCAATTTTTTGAGAGAGATTTCCAAACTCTGACCTGGTGGGCAGAGGTTTAGGAGGCAACCCTAGTTTAATGGAACTGGGGAACCTTCAGGACAAACCAGACCAATCTACGGTAGCTTGGCAGGCAGTCAATACTAAGTCTCAGGAGGGGTGAGAGTGATTGGAAGCCCACAATCAGCACGCAATGATTACCCTTAGACAGATGTATATCAAAAAATACATCTATTATAGGCCTTCATAACAAAACAGGATTAAACCACAGTTATCAAGAAAACAATTACGACACAAGCTTCTTCACTATGTAACATAGATACAAAAATGCGTTTAGCCTAATGCTGATGATAGGGGAGAAAATAACCACAACCTGCAACAGAAAGGGGTAAATTCAACACATATATCAAATTAGGCAATTCTTTGTAGTCAATCACTAACTTATGAAGTCCACCGCTAAGAAGTGAGGAGCCTTGCGCTCAAATTACAGTAGTGTGTTAATGCGCGGTCATGTGTAAATCGAAAAGGGGGTTCTCTTCAGGGATCTGTAGCTGCTCAGGAAGGGGCTTGAGGCGATGAAGAATAAAGTCCTATTCCTAGAGGAGTGTCTACCCTTGCAAATAGAGTGACTTTCGGAGTTCAGGAATAGCTTGGGAGTGCTGGCTATCCCAGCCAAGGTGAGTATCTTTTAAGGGATTCTCTTGCGTAAAAATACGTTAATGTCCCAGGGGGCCACCGGTAAGTGATGTAAGTATTCACCGAACCTCGACACAGTCCGGACCAAACTTTGGCAGTCTAGTCCACTTCGCTCCTCGGTTTCAACCCTGAACTTTCAGGACGCTCTGGCTCTCAGCGTCTGCGGGACGGGATGATCATCCCTGGTGGGGCAGTAGCCTTTTCTCCGCTCTCGAAGAAAGGAGAAGGATAGTTCCACTGTAGTACGTGTCAGGGCATCATGGAGCAAATCTGCAGGCACTTACAGCAACAGTCATCCCAGCGGCGCGACACATGGACCACAAATGCTTGCAGCGTGGTGCACTCTCATAAATCGTGACACAGAGGAGCTAGGTGGAAGAAGGCCCAGGACCACAAGTAAGCTATTCCCAATGTCTGGAGTTTCAACTCGGGATGGCGGCGTTCCTGTGCGATACCCTGGGTACGAGCTGGACAGTTCACTGGACGGCCCAGGAACACTTCCGACGGAGCTATTTGCGAGGGTAAGTATGTGGTGGCCGAAAGTAGTTGTTCCAACTACTCCAAAGGGGCGTAGCGCCCTTGCGGGCCTTCTTGGTACGATGCAAAAGCAGGGATCTGATGGGACAACAGCGAGTCAGGGTGCCAAACCTTCCTAGCACATCACCAGCAGTTCCTTGAGTCTGCTCTTTCGTTAAAGAATACTTGGCTGCTTCTGTAGTTTGGTGTGAACTTCAGTTGATTGACTTGGATTGGAGCCCCTTCACTTATGCAAGATTCATTTCACGCTCAAATCTCAGATAGCCAATGGAATATCTGCTCTCTTGCATGCACGTCAGGAGTGGGCCAATCGTGGCCCACAGTGTTTCCAGTCATTCAGGACTACAAGACATACTGGCACAAGTAGTGTGGATTGGGACCAGACAGTCCCAACCCTCTTTCTGGGCACTAGGACACATGACATGCAGGAGCCCGCGAAAGATGCGGTTTCGTGGGAGGCTGTATGGCCAAATAAGGAATACCCGGGTCTATCGACCTTGGGGAAGGCAAAGGAACACAAAGAACCAAGGACAGAACAAATGACTTAGTGGCACAGCCATTTTCGGCACTGTCCACAGTCTTGGGCCAAACGAGATATGGTCCATAAAAACGAAGTAAAAATACTTTAAAAGTAAACTGCTACCACCAGTTCGTCCTAGGCACACTTTCACAAATACCAAAAAATCTTTAGAGGGCAACTAGGGCCATAAAACAAAAGGGCCCCTATCCCTATGCGCGGTACTGTAAGGTACTTGGCAAATAGATAAAAAGTTATCAAGAAATGGCAACATAGTCAAAGACTAAGGGAAACATAGTTTCCCAGTACTGACAGCCTGAAGGATGTGTCAGTTTCCCCATAACAAATTAGCGAAAAACCAGAGGAGTGCAGCTAAAGGCTATGCACCACTGGAAAAAGTCAGGTTAGGTAAGGCAAACCAAAGCAAAAGGTTTGGGGGATTTACAAATGGGGGGAAAATTGCACCTAGGGGAAATCTTTCCTAACAACGGGGCACAGCCAGGTTACCCAGTTCGGGCCAACCCCCCTACATAGCTCAGCCTGGGCAGCTCTCCTGTTCTTTAGCCTGGGCCCTGTTATGTAGATGGACCCATCAGTTCTGGCCCCAGGCGGGCCTCAACAGCCCAAGGGCACCCCAGCTTTTCTGGGCATGCATCCCTGACCAAGGGTTACGAAGCCGGGTCGCCCACCTCACCTGACCAAATGCCAGAAATGTCTTCAGGCCTTGGCTGGCCACGTAAGGCCATGCCCTCCCCCACCAGGGAGTTGTTTTCTTCTATCTCTCTGCTTTTCTTCTTCTCTTCCTTTTACTATCTACACTCTCTCTTATGGTCTTTCCTTTTGCTTCTCGAATGCTCACCTGCCCAAAACATTTCAGTTCTATACCTTTGGGGACAACCATGTGCCCCTTCTAGCTGGGCTCTATTTGGGTCATGGGTTACATTACTCCCCCCTTTAGGAAATTCCTATCCCCAGGAATGCCACTCACAGCGACGCTAGGCGGCATCGCAATGAGCATACCCCGGGGCCTCAAGAGCCGTGCCTCCATTGTAGCCCCTAATTTCTGGCCCTGGGCCAACTAAGGGTGTCCTCCTCCTTCACCCCTGACCAAGGGCAGTGCCCATGGGAACCACCACCCCCACCCATCAGTCCTGCCAGATAGGGAGGGGCACTGCACCTGTAAAATAAAATTGGTGTTAACAAGAGATGGGCTACACCCTGAGTTCTTACCTTCGTTCAATCGGACACAGACACCTAGGTGGGTTTATAGGGATCCCTACAGGGGCCCCTCTTTATTTATAAAAATAACATGTAAACCTTTAAGAATAATCTTTCCTGTTATCTATCTCCTATTTCCCTGAAATGTCCCCCTGATAGCAGCCCCTTCCTTGGAGGGGTCACAGGGAGATCCAATAGCTGAGACTGATGGAACAGACCCCTGTCAATATCTGCTACCACCCACCCCTTAGACGACCTCAGGCAAGCCTCCACCTTCTTCAGCTACCTCATACCAGAGTCCTTACCCCCTCTACATACTATACATATGGCCTACATAACATTTCCTACTTAACATTTCCCATAAATACCGTTTACCCACACTACAATCCCCCTACTTAACATTCTTATTTTATGCATTAAATGCTATTATAAATATAAATGACCTTTACTTTAAATATACAATTAACATACAAGACATAGATAAGATAGAATACATGTTTTTTTACACAGCAGTGACTGTTGCAATCAGCCACCCATTTCAAGGTACCTTCATGGGCTGGCTCTATGGGGCTGGTTGGACAGCCGGCCCATAAATGGCGTTGGGTCCCTCCCCACTGTTCTTTCTTCTCAGAGGTCCTGCCCTCAAAGTGGGGCCACCTGAACTCACAGCACATGACCCATGGATTTACTACGTCTCTGACCATCCCCCTTCCCGCTTTGGGGTTCGCTCTCCCTAACCACTGCAGAAGATCTTCTTGGTAGACCCCATTGCCTGGGGGGCTTCCCAACATCACTGTCATGACCCGCAGCCATTTTCCCATCTTCTGGTGGTCCCCGTGTTCTGGGCGGATGCCCACAGACACTGCCATGCCCACAGCACCATCTTGCCCTCACCGTTGCCATGGGGATGCCGTCATGTACACCGCCACACCTGCGGCACTGCCTCCACCCTTGTGGGCCCACCCCCTCTCCATTGCATTATAGATGCGCAGGGGGCTGGACTGCAGTTCTTCCTGGAGACCTGGCCGGCATGCCAGAGCTCCCTGCTTCAGCCCGGCTGCTCTGCCGTGGCAGCCTGGGACTTTTCTCCAGCCGGGCAGCCTTCCGGGCAGCCCGGAACTTCTCTTCACCATTGCACCATCTGGGGTGAGCGGACTTGGCTGCACTTCACACCTTGGGCCGCTTGGCATGCGCAGCTCAGGAGGACTTTTCTATTGGTCCCAATGGCCACGAGCTGTCTTGGTTGCCTATTTTGGGCTGAACCCTGTAAATGGTTCAGACTGGGCAGCTCTTCTGATCTTCCGCTTGGTGGATCGACACTCGCCATCTCCTCGTGGGTGTCCGTTCTGCTCCGGCCACACAACTCCAAGCCCACATCTACTAAACTGGGTCACCCAGCTCATGCGGCCCAGGGCTACAAGCAACTTTAGGCCCTACGGGGGGCACTCAAGAGCACAGGCCTACCACAGAGTTGTTTTCTTCTCTTTTTCCTCAGCTATTCTTTTCTTCTTCTCCACCTTCTAATTTTCCCAACTCTCTTTTCAGTGTTTCTTTTCCTCCAACAGGTTTTCCTTTCCCTTCTAGAATGTTCCCCTACCCAGCTCGTTCTTGGTGGGCTGGATGGAGTAGCCCAAAATAAGCAAATACACACACACTACATAACACACTACAAACAATAAAGTACTTAATTCAAAACTGTGGTGTCTGGATCTTTATTTATAGGATTCCCTTTGGGATGCAAGCATGTAGCCCATTGTAGCTGGGCCTTATTTGGGCTACGGGCTCATTGTATTTTTATTGTGGCCCTATTTTTATGCATTGTTTTATATGTACTGAATCAGGGATTTGATCCCCAAATAAAGGAATGAACAACAACCACTATGGCAGTGATGGGCGCAGTATAGAAGCTTATTATGCTAATGGTTCAAGCCAAGTAAAAGTCACAATTAAAGCTTGAATATCATTCAATCATGTAATCTAAGTTCAATATATTAATGAACATTCTTCATCATTGAATGTGAGCGTCTTAACTCAGGGAGGCACTCCTGAGTCTTCAATCTTGAGCTGTATCATACTTGTCAGACCTTGAGCAGACTGTCCCCTAGTTCTCAGTTCTTAAGGACGCTGCCTTCTGATTCACAGCTCTTGAGCAGACTGTCCCCTGATTTTAAGCTCTTGAGCAGACTGTCTCCTGATTCTGAGCTCTTCGTCAGACTGTCTCAATATAGTTGGATCTTGAACAGATTGCATCCTGATTCACAGGAATTGAGCAGACTGCCTCCTGATTCTCACCTCTTGAGCAGGATATCCCCTGATTGATGGCTCTTGTGCGGTCTGTCCCTAGATTGTTGGCTCGATACTTTCTCCTGATTCTCAGCTCTTGAGTAGGATATTCCCTGACTGATGGCTCCTGTGCGGTCTGTCCCTAGATTGTTGGCTCTAGACTGTCTCCAGATTCTCAGCTTTTGAGCAGGATATCCCCTGATTGATGGGTCTTGCGCAGTATGTCCCTAGATTGTTGGCTCTAGACTGCCTCCTGATTATTATTCTTAAGCAGGATATCCCCTGATTGATGGTCTTGTGTGGTCTGTCCCTAGGTTGTTGGCTCTAGACTGCCTCCTGATTCTCAGCTCTCGAGCAGGATATCCCCTGATTGATGGCTCTTGTATGGCCTGTCCCTAGACATGGCCTGTCCCTAGACTATTGGCTCTAGACTGTCTCCTGATTCTCAGCTCTTGAGCAGGATATCCCCTGATTGATGGCTCTTGTGCGGTTTGTCCCTAGATTGTTGGCTCTAGACTGCCTACTAATTCTCAGGTCACGGCTAGTAAACAGAATCTGCCCTGATTGTCCTCTCGAACTGAGCTAATGGGGAGACCTGTTTCTGCCCTCTTCTCGCACACACAATAACTAAAATTGTGCCTGCTATTCTACCTGTGTGTAAAATGTAAGAATGATTAAGATGATGAAATCAGTGATTCTTTCATTTTTGATACACATTACTGAACATGTATTGCAGGATGCAGGCTACACTTCACATAGCTCCGCAAATGTCCAGAAAGATTTGCCAACCCCTGCCCTGCAACCACCTCTATTGCGTCTCACCTCCAGTGCAGAATCTTGGTAGTCGGCAGCGCTTCTCCTCCTGCGGCAGAGGTTGGCAGCTCCCCAGGCGTGTGTCCTCCTCCTGTCCACTGGGCAACCTGTCATCCTCACGGATGCGCGTCGCTGTCCCCCACTTGTAGCCACATCTTTCCCCATTCATAGAACATGGACTCCAAGTGCTCCAGCTCAGCTCACATTCTGAAAGAGAAGGAAGGAGGTTTAGAAGGAACTTTGCTCAGCTCAAATGCTGAATATAGAGTATGGTTGTTCAGGAGGACTTGAAGGGGAGAGGAGCAGAGTGGTAGGAGCCCCTGTGGTAAGCTATGGAAGAGAGGGGAGACCTACAGGCCTAGCTTGCTATTTGGAGACAGTGGGGACAGGGCTAGAAGGTGTATTAATGAAGATGGAATCCCCATGGTAATCACACCTGTGCAAAATGTAGTATGTTTATTTGCCTTTCATTTGTTACAGGTCAATTGCAGGAACAGGAGTATGCAAAGGGGCACCCCCACCAGATCCTCAGGGTCAGCCTTTATGTAATTGCCGTTCCTGAAACTCATCCCTACACTACACGTCACATCATGCATGCAGCATTCCACATTCCATCTCTCCTCCATGTTATGACATTACACAAGCAAGCATTCCACACACCAAGACCAACACCAAACAAGGTCCCTCTCAAATCCACGAACATGAACGTTACTAATACATTAGAAAGTGACAAACAAGAGAGAAGGCAGTGAACGACAAGCACACAACGACACAGCGCCTCATGCAGACGCCAGCCAGGAGGAATGGCCACTGTGACAACACCTGACATGAGAGCCACATTTCCAGTGAGATAATGCACAAATGCACCCTAACGTGGAATCGCCAAACACAACTAGCACTGCATACACTGCCCATCTACACAGACCTCAAATCATCCCCCAGACAAGCAGTCCTCAAGCAACCACTCTGCACCACTGCAGGTCCGCTCGAACAATCCAACAAAGACATGCATATAGCAGCTCCCAAAATGGCCACACGATCCCTAAAATAGCACTGAAACACCACTTCACAAAGCTGTGGAGTAATGCAAGACACTCGCCACCACGGGTGCTTCACCACAACCAGCACAGAGATCTGTGTCACTCGCCCATAACAAAGGCATGACAGGGGCATGTGCTCAAAGAATGACTCTGCCCTGCAATATAATGCCATGCCCATTAATAGCTCAAAACAAACACACGCACTACAAATGCAAAACCAAAATCCACAGGGAGACCTGCAACACACACCAACAACATGGCATGACAAAAAATAATGTGCACAGAAGTACACTATACCCATTGAGACAAAGCCAAGTAAACAGCACATTCAAAAGGATGACACCAGGCTCTCCAAGAAACCCGCCCGAACAAGTGCCAATATGACACAACCAGTGAAAAGCCTATATGACCCAAGCTAGGCAACAACCAGCAAACCAATTCGACGCAGTGAAGGAAAGGACGATACACACTGAACTGTGACTCCAGAGTCTCCTAGCAACCCACACTAAGTGGTGCTATGCAACAGCCAGTGAAAAGCCTATATACACCTAAGCTAGGCAACAACCAGCAAACATGTGTTTTTGATATAGACTTTTATTAATAAAAAGAGGGTTGGAACAATGACTCTCTATCCCCAAAGCTAAGAGGGTTTTCCCTACCTCAAAGGAAACAAATGAAATTGCCATGAAGTCCAAATTAAAAGGTCCATCACTGTCGTGTCCCAAAAGCCTACTCATGTCCCTGGCACTTATTATCTAATAATAACTGTGCAAGGATGATATCTTCTCAAAGTGAAAAGTGTTCTTTGGGTTTTCAAGCAACAGAAAAGTTCCCAGTTTCGCTTGTAGTGAAAAGTGATGAAAAATAATGTTCCAAAATACCAGATTCCAATGCTAGGGTTGTGCTCCTTTCCCCTAGATGTCTTCTTATCCCAAGTTGCTGGATAACTGATGAGGAACTGATTCTTAACTTTAATGTTCTTCTATCCTACCAGCTTGGCACGCTCGCTACCAAGCATACGATGCCTTTTATTAGTCCTAGGGTTCCTCACCCTCTTATTCTCTATCTCCGCTGGCCCCAGACTAGACATACTTTATATGGCTTGGTGCACTCTCCTGCTAAGCAAGTGATCTTTCCTGAGCTGTCTCTTTTCCTCTTACTGGGTCACAGACCCTCTTTGCTCTAAAGTTTGTCCTCTCATTTGGGTGCGGGTCACAGACTCTCACTGTTGCGTTGTATCCGCTTGGTTCACTCTCCTGCCAAGTATACAACTGTCTCTCATTTACTTCAGGGTCCCAGACCCTCTCTTTCATCAGGGTCCCAGACCCTCTTATTCTTGAGTGCGGGTCACAGACTCGCACTGTTGTGTTGTATCCGCTTGGTTCACTCTCCTGCCATGTATACAACTGCCTCTTAGTTAATTCAGAGCCCCAGACCCTCTATTGAATCATGGTACCAGACCCACTTGCTTCAGTACCTGAGCTCACCTCTTTGCTCCCCCGGACCTCTCACAGCTCCCGGGCAATCCGCGTACCTGTTTGCTTCCTTCTCAGAGTTACCGGTGGTTGCCGGACAGCTGTATCCCTTCTGGAGGCGCTGGTAGCATTCGGGCATCCAGCGGGGTCTGCAGCGGCCCTACAGACTGAGGTCTTTCGACCACTGTGCGGTCTGTCTCTTCCACGCTTCACCAGGTCCTGCGGCTCACGTAAGTTGCTTCCCTACACGGCTCCCGCTATTCCTCTTCAGGGGACAGTTCTCTCTCGTGTCTCTCCTGCGATTAGGTTTGAGCTTGAAGTGTCTTCAAATTCCTGCGTCGGACTGACGTACTGCTCAGGGCCAAACAGTGGCTTTTGGAAACTAGACTGCTCGCTCTGCTTCTTGCTATCTTCTTTGTCACAGTAACAGTCTTAAAGCTACATACAGGATACTTTGTATTATCTGGGTTTTCAGTGTTGTCATGAAGATTAGGTTGACTGACTTGACCACAAAATATATTAGCTATATCCTGAAGGCGCAGGAGGATTTAGTGTTGGAGAAGGGGTTGTATACGGCAAAGCAGCGTGATACCGCGTTCTCTGGTAATGGTCGTCCCCAATCCCATAGGGGGATTCCATCCCCATGTGATCCTACCTCGGTGCACAACCCCCATGTGGACTATTGTACTGTGGATGCACCGCCCTGACCCCATGGGAAAGATCTCCCAACTGTGCACCACAACATGCATTTACGGACAATATGGATAAATGGTGGAAATGGCATGTGCCAGGTCACATCCCAACTGAATGAAAATAGCACAGACCAGGCAAAGGTGGTGCAATGCTTCTCAGAGGCCACTGGTGTCCCCTATGGAGTACCCCAAGGTTCCGCAGAGCTATAGCACCCTCTACCAGAGGGCAAAAGGGATTGCCAGCAGGCCATGGACGACCTTGTCCATGTTCAAGAGTGGCCGTGCAGGAACTGGATCTGCCTGAAACTGTAACAAATGGGGTCCTGCAGCAGGGAGCTCATCAACCCATCGCTCATCCACTGGACTGGCCATCAAGCATGGTCGCTTCTGCAGTGCCTTCCTGTAAAGTCACCAGGGTGAATGTCACTTGCAATGCTGAAATATCATTCATGCCATAGGTCAACAATGACACCAGGGGCACCTCTTAACTCAGCAATAGCCTCGTGCCACTGCTGCTGCAACACATTGCGTTGGTCCTTCTAATGGTCATCCCCCCAAATCAATTATGGTAAGTGGTAAATCATATCCCATATGATTTACTCCGGGTCATGGTAGTCAACAAACTTCCCCAATTTCAGTGATGTCAGAACCACACCACCCGCCTAATCCGCAGCCAGTGGTCCTCAGACCATGAATGCATGGAATGGTTTCCGGTCTGGGAGCAGAGGGTTCAAATGAAAACTCACTGCCTGACCCAAATCTCCCTACACAACCGCGGATCCCCTACCAACTGATCAGAGGTTTATGATAAGGCTTCTGGAACAGCAGCACCCTCCGACCCACACTTTGGAATCAGATCATTCCAAGCAGAAGGAGATTGATTCGGAGCTTCTCGAATTTAGAAACTTCTGCTGAGGACTGAAAACTCATTATTTCAACCATTGCCTGCCGACGCAGGCCTCTAGGCAAGGGGGGACTTGTGGCGGGAGGAGTCACCAAATGGACTGGCACCCAGGCCTCCCTCCACAGTGAACATAGGTGTCCAGTGCAATGGGATCATCACCTTGCACCAAGCCTGGGTATTAGTAGGGTTGCTGTTCCTCGCCACGGTCTGTTTGTGGCGTTGCGAAGTCAGGAGCTTGTTTTTTAGTTTAGGCTATTGGGTGGCGCTTGCGACACCTATAAGCCGAAACTATTGCATTAGAGTACAGATAGGGAGAATGGAATATGAGGAGGGACACAAACCTTGCAGGTGTTGTTTGGTTATTTATCCACCCATTGACTCCCCAAGTCCACGCTAACCTATGTGGCCATTCCCGCACAGTTCCTGCCCCTCCATGCCCAAAACACAGCCTCATGGGAACTATTTGAGGTCACTTTAATCAAGCCTTACCATCAAGCATTGCACTCATAGTGCCTGCTTGTGTTTTTTTAAAACATTCTTCTAAGGGTTAACGACTTAATTGGAGCTGTAAACACGCTAATGGTGCAATAAAAATATCTTAACCAGGTCTGTCTTCAGCCACTCAAATAATAAGCACTATGTGTGTGCTTCACTGATGTCCTGTTAAAAACAAGCATTGGCCAAGTCAACAGTTTGGGCTTGTGCTTAAGTATTAGGCATTAGCCAGGCACTGCTATTAGATGCCCAGGTATTCGCACCATTTTGCAGCTGCTACCATCGATTACCAGTCAATGCCACTATGGCAGTTTCTGGCAAGCGCCTTTCCATGCCTACACAAAAGCCCAAACTGTTGGCATTGCCAATGCTTGTTTTCTTTTCTTTCTGCCTGCTTGGAAGCTCTGAGCAGCGGTGAGGGACCCAGCAGCAAGAGCAGATCACCCATAGGTTACTTCTCTACTTCCATCCTCTGTAGTTTCCAGGGACTGGAGCAGCAGGAGGGTGGGAGTGCTGGAAGGAGAGGAGTGAGAGCAGGATAAGAACAGCATGGGAAGCCATCAAGGAGAACAGCGCCAGGCAGAGCAGAGGTGTGGAGCTCCGTAGGGAGGGAGAAGAAAAGGACTGGGCCGACACCACAGAGGGACTCGCTCGCACCCCTTCTGCCGGCTGCCCTGTTCATGGAGATACCCATTAGAGATCCCAAAAAGATATAAGCCGGGCAAGAGGTTGATGTAGGAAGGCCCCAGTTGACCACTGTGTGATATTTGCCCAATGTTAATAGCAGATGCCTACTGGACAAGCTCCCCTGGACCACCAGGGAATGTTGTCCAACAATGCACCATTAAGACCGCCTCCTTGTGGTGAAAGGCAGGGAGTGAGGGGGACCAGTTGAGCTGTAGGCCTGAGGTATGTGCGTATATGACTGAATATATGGCTCCTAGTTTTCATGGGAGTGTGGTGAGGATTGTCAGGGGAGGTTGTGCGGGTGCGCCCAGCAATGGAGGGTTTAAGGGCTTGGCGGGTGTCAGTTGATGCCCCTGGTGGAACAAGTTCTGTTTGAAACTCTTATTTCGCCAACCACGAAAGTAGGCAGGTTGAGCGACCAGAGCCGAGAGGCCCAGCAACGGCATTATCCGGGTTCTATAAACTCTGATGGTGCCCCTTACTCTGATGGTGCCCCCTACCATGGCCTGCCCCTTGAGTGAAACAGAACCGAGGTAGGTTGGCAAGCTCTTACTGCATCACAAATGGTCCGATTGAGTGAACCAATCTATATTATAAGTAACAAACACTTAACATGAGGTGCGTCCTAGGGAAGGATGCTAAGCACATGAAAGAGCGGGGGTTCAACCCAAAAACGTGATTACCCCACGGGCTAAGAGGGATTTTACCGCCCAAGTAATTTGACCCGCTAACGTTAATATTAATATGCTGGTTGCAGCCTATTTTAAACCCAAGCCAAGTTATCGTGTCTTTCTGGGCCTATGTATATCATTATTTCTGTGCCCAAATGTCTGTGTGCAAATAGGATTTCGTGTGGTGCTGAGGGTGCGGAGACGGCCTGGCCACGGGGCCTCCCTGGCTGTCCTGCAGGTGTTAGGTGTCCTGGGAATACCACCCTTGGCTCTAGCTGTGTAGCTGGCCCACCACCATCACAGCCACCCATTGCCCCAATCACCTTCCCCCTATAGAAGCCCTGAAAGGGGTCATACGGCAGTGGGGACACTACACAAAAACAATACATTCAATAATATATTTGCTTCCCTGGGTGCTGAGCTGGGGTTGGGGGGGTAGGGGAGATGAATATGACAGACTCACTTGCAGAGGCGTTGCTAGGGGGGCTGAGGGGGCTATAGCCACGGGTCTTTTGGTTGTAGCTCCAGATTGAATCTCAGGGGGTACAACCAAAAGTCTAGCTAGTTCCCAGTCCCGACAGTCCCAAAATTAGCGTAGCCCCGGATCTTTGCCAGACCTAGTAACACCCCTGCTCACTTGCACCCCCCAATCTTCTACAGGGCAACATCACTCTTCTCGGCCTTTGCGGAAGCTTAGCCAGGAGTCGGGGCTCGGGAGATGTGAATAAGGTACTACTCATGAAGGGCCTTGCCCTGGGTGTCCTAAACCAAGCGTTTCCAGCAGGGCATTTGTGAATGTGGCACTCACCTTGGCACTCGCGGGTGCTGAGTTGGGCAGAAGTGCCAGTCGGGCAGGTGTCGAAACATTTGCCCTGGTGCAGGTACCATCCTTCCTTACATGTCATACAGAAGTCTTTGCTGAAGCACCTGTCGCAAGATGGCGCCTTGCATTCTGAAAAGACAAGACCAGTGTGAGGAGAGGCCGGAGCCGCTGAGAGTAAATGGCGAGCAGCAGTCCAAAGAGGAGAGGGGGAGACCAAGAGGAGGAGAGGGGCAGACCAAGAGGAGGAGAGGGGCAGACCAAGAGGAGGAGAGGGGCAGACCAAGAGGAGGAAAGGGGGAAAAGGGGAGACCAAAAGGAGGAAAGGGGGAGACCAAAAGGAGGAGAGGGGGAGACCAAGAGGAGGAAAGGGGGAGACCAAAAGGAGGAGAGGGGGAGAACAAGAGGAGGAAAGGGGGAGACCAAAAGGAGGAAAGGGGGAGACCAAAAGGAGGAGAGGGGGAGACCAAGAGGAGGAAAGGGGGAGACCAAAAGGAGGAGAGGGGGAGACCAAGAAGAGGAAAGGGGGAGACCGAGAGGAGGAAAGCGGGAGACCGAGAGGAGGAAAGGGGGAGACCAAAAGGAGGAGAGGGGGAGACCGAGAGGAGGAGAGGGACAGACCAAGAGGAGGAGAGGGGCAGACCAAAAAGAGGAAAGGGGGAGACCAAGAGGAGGAGAGGGGGAGACCGAGAGGGGAACAGGGATTGGAACAGAGAAAGAAGTTATTTTAACAATGTTTGGTTGAGGTGAGAAGCAGGGAGGGACTAAGAGTCCAGTACCTTTCATGGGCCAATGTTGTGGCACGTGGAATCCGTGAGATGCTAAAGTGTGTGAGTAAGGGGCGTGTGTGTCTCTGTGTGTTGATCAAGTAATGTTATGTTCAAGTGCAGGCAGCCTTAAATTAAGTTATATTTAAGTCTGTGTGTGGCCTCTTTGGGGGAAGATAGAAACATTCAGGGACGGTGTCAGGGCCTTTCAAGTTTTCAGTTGACTTGGGCCCCGGGGTTCTGCAGGCCCCCAGCAGCTGCCCACATATTGGCACAGAAACATACTTCTTTAATGCGGGACATTAAACGTGGGCAGCGTGCACGTTACAGCCAGATTTAGTTGGTGCCCTCCGGTGGTTAACGCCCTCTTAGAGTATGCGACAACGTTTTTACCACCTCATTGCCTTTTTACTCAGTTCTCCCTGGCATTAGCACCCTGCTGTCAAAGAGCGATCAATAGCTTTTAATCTGACATTTAATGTTTCACTTCCCTCCTGGCTGCCTGTCCCGTGCTAATCTGCAGCCATTAATCACTTGCTTCAATCTTTCGACTTCATTATAGTTTAAACTCCCCAGGGGTGACTCAGACTTTTCCCCCCAGCTCCAAGGCAATGGAAGACCCCAGGCATCATTTGAGATGAGCCCCCACAGGCCCTAACACATCTCCAGCCGGCCCAGGTAACATTCCACGGAAGTGTGCCGGAGAAATGGCATGCCATTGCCATGTCTGCAGCCGAAGAAGGGAGGGTGAGAGAAAGTGGAGGAGAAATCTGGGCAGGTCAGTCAGAGCGAGCTATGTTTGAAGGTTTTGCGGGCATGCTGGGTGCGTGCATCTTTCTAGGGACAGGTGGGTTAGGTTGGGTGCCGTTGCGTTTGGGGTGGACTTTATGGTGCTGTCTACCCGCCATTTTGAACACGCGATGATAACCCCATATCACAGTGGTGATTTTCATCACTCCTCCTAAGTGTGCGAACTCCATACTTGTGCACCTGTTGACGTCTCGCCCTCGAACGCTGAAGTAGCCCGATGGACAGGTATGGACGCACGCCACGTGCTGCTGGATTCCAACCCTCCAGATGAGCAGGAAGAGGCGTGGCCGACACGGTGAGCAGGACTTCTCAGAGCAGGGCGCGCATGCAGGGCAAGTCCTCTTCATACCCGGAGTGACTGGAAGAGGGAGAAGAGGTGATTGAGTGCATGTGTGAGTGAGGGATGCTCGCACTCATGCCCATTCTCACTCAACTGGGACCCCCTGGCTAGAACAAAAACTTCTCAGACACATTTTGTGAAGCACTGGTTGCCAACCTCATCCTACACCCAACCCTCACCATCCTTGGAGACTTCAACATATGATTTGCCTCCCCATCAAACCCTATGAACAGGGCATTCCCAGACAGTCTACATCCACTCAATCTGAAACACCACACCTCCACTCCCACCCACACAAGAGGCCACACCCTCAATGTAATATTCAGCACCGCAAACCTATCTACCCAGCCCCCGGACCCCCTGTCATGGACGGATCACTCAGCACTCTGTTTCACAATACCACTCAACACTGTGCTCAGCGGCCAACACCCCACACGACACCACCAACCGCCCTCAACTGGGTGAGACCGAGATCGGGTGGTCAGAAATAATTCCAAGACTGGAATGGAGGGGCACGGAGAACCACGCGGTGTTGGAAAGATCGAGGAGAAAATTGAATTGCGCTATGTCAAAATTATGCAAGGGCAGAGGTTTCCCACAGATGAGGCATGGCTTGATCAACTTGAAATCCCTGGAATATTATCTAAAGGATAGAGTACATTTGTCAACGATGGGGATGGACCTCTTTTACTGGAATGTGTGCACAAAGCTCTTGGATTTGTAAATAAGGAAAGGGGGGAGCCACGGTGGACGGTAACCCACCTGTGGCTTGGCGTTGTTTGGGCGACCAATCACAAGAGACAGATTCCGAATGAGCCATGAGAAAGCCGGAGGGGTCTTCGCACTTTTCGGACCAGCACCTCTTGGGAGCCTAAGCGTCAGGGGCATCTGGTGGTAACAATAAGGGCTCAGCTTCCCCCGAAGAAATGGCGCTCTCCCCGCCCACAAACACCTACAAGGGCAGACGGTGCTCAGACACAAAGTGTTGGGAGAGTTGGGCCTACTGTGGACTTTGTGCAAGAAAGGGGGAAGCAGGTTGTTGGACACGTAGCAGGTGCCGCACCTTCAGAACTATTTTCACTAATGTGTGCAGTGTTTTTTATGATGTTGTGAAAATAAATCTGCGGCTGTTTTATGCCAAATGAAGACAAGTCTCATTCTGTACCTTACAAAGGGGAAAGGAAAGGAACTGAAGAATAAGCAAGTATAATGTTTTATTGGTATGAATGGACAAATGCACGGGTTATGCAGGTGATGACGGAGAAACTAGAAATGGAGGAGGCACCCCGATAACTCGGGCAGGGTCCTCCTCCTCCGTCCCCCCAGGGTAAAGGGGAGGGTGCTGGCCAAAGCACTGCAAAGCATCCAAAAGCCTGCAAAGGGCAAACAAAAGAAAGGGGCAGGGGAAGCCCCTTATAACCAGCAGGCGTCCTGCTGCAGGTAACATCCAGCCTCTGCAGAAGGACGCTCGCCACGGAAGAAGGACACATTTTCGTTTTACACCCACCCACCCTACAAGAGGAACAGAGGTTGGATGAGGCCTGGTCGTTGACGTCGCAGGACGGCGAGGCAGTGTGGCGGTGTTTGGGCGACCAATCACAAGAGACAGACTCCGAATGAGCCATGAGAAAGCCGGAAGGGTCTTCCTCTTCTCGGACCAGTGCCTCTTGGGAGCCTAAGCGGCAGGGGTGTCTGGTGGTAACAATAGGGTCTCACCTTCCCCAGAAGAAACAGCGCTCTCCTCGCCCACAAACACCTGCAAGGGCAGGCGGGGCTCAGACACAAAGGGTTGGGAGAGTTGGGCCTACTGCGGACTTGGTGCAAAAAAGGGGGAAGCAGGTTGTTGGACACGGAGCAGGCGCCGCACCTTCAGAACTATTTTCACTAATGTGTGCAGTGTTTTTTATGATGTTGTGAAAATAAATCTGTGGCCGTTTTATGCCAAATGAAGACAAGTCTCATTCCGCACCTTACTAAGGGGAAAGGAAAGGAACTGAAGAATGAGCAAGTACAATGTTTTATTCGTACAAATGGACAAATGCACAGGTTATTGCAGAAGAGGTTTGGGGGAGGCACGGAAGGAGACATATTCGGTGGGGCTCAGGGTGTAAACTCCCACCTCCCTCCCCATGACAACAGAATCTCGCCAAAGGTGGCTTTTTTTGAGGATCCTAAAACAGGCGGGATAAAGACCCCAAACCAACCAATCACCCACCCATTATCATGTGTGTCTGTTTCCACTGATGTAATCGCAGCACTGGAGGAACTTGTGTATAGGCGCGTTATAAATGCCATATCATATCACTCTTTCAGGGCCCCACTCTCATCCAGGTGTTGATAGTGTGGTTCCTCAAGGTGGGTTTATGGTAGTTCTTCCGTGACCCTAAAATGATAATTTACCACTAATCTTCAATAGCCACACTCTTCTTCGTCACAATTCTCGATTGTCTACACGTCACACCTCTGTGGTGTGATGTGTAGGCAGCTGTAGTGTTGCTTTGCTGCTACAATCATAATTATTGCTCATCGGTCAGGTGCTGCAGTCTCTTGCCAGAGAGATGGGCTAAAGCATTTTTCTAAATGTAAGGGACAAGTACGGTTGCCTGTTTTCTAGACACCACGCATCCCCCGACTGTCTGAGTGTGACAAGGAAAAGTGTGACTGGGTGCAATAAAGATTACCAGCAAGTGCTCAGGACATAACACGCCCTCTACTGGACAATACAGGCCCTCTACATGACAAAATCCCATGATCCTGCCTGCCTCCAAAAATCTCCACAACATAACCCTGCGACCTCCCCGCCCCCAACAGGTAATACCTTTCTTCTTTTCATATTGCATAAGAACCACATTCAAAGCTTCCTACCAATGGTACATTGTACCCTCCCTAAGTAAGCCACAAATCCCACCTGACACTCTCCATGCACCAGAAAACCCACGTTTTTTTGCCTCACTTCTTCACAGATCTAAAGCTGCATCCACTCAATCCCACAAATTCTGCATTACACCCTCACAGTGGCACAAATTCCACATTACACCCTCACAGTGGCACAAATTCCACATTACATCCTCACAGTGGCACAAATTCCACATTGCACTCTCCCAGCAGCACAAATTCCGCATTACACCCTCAAAGTGGCACAAATTCCATATTACACTCTCCCAGTCGTACAAATTCTACATTGCACTATCCCAGCAGCACAACCTCCACATTACACCCCCACCAGCATAAATTCCACATGACACCCTCCCACCAGCACAAAGTCCACATGACACAAACCCCCAAGGAGGAGCAATGTGAGAACAGCGCATAGGGGGTTTTCAAACACAAGTGGATCATGAGCTAAGTGAAGTATTAAATTATAAAAACAAAAAGCTCAAAGTACTCACCCCGGAGGAGAAACAATACAATAACAATGCATAAGGGGTTCAAACACAAGTGGATCATGAGCTGAGAAAACGCTAATTAAAACACCAAATGGGGATACACAAAGGCTAAAACGCCTGCACAAAAGACTCAAATTATAATAATATACAAATTCAATGGCTCAAAGAACCCACCTCCGAGGTGAAACAATGCAATAACAGCACACCGTAGGTTTCAAACACGAGTAGATCATGAGCCAGGAGAATGGCAATACTTCACCCTGTGAGCATGAAAGGGCACAAGTCCCAAACCCAGATCAGGTTGGATGCTAGTAGAAACACAAGAACCCACCTCTGAGGAATCAGGTTGGCCCCAGATGGAAACACAAGAACCCACTGCTGAGGAATCAGTTTGGCTGCAGGTGGAAACACAAGAACCCACCTCTGAGGAATCAGGTTGGCAGCAGATGGAAACAAAAGAACCCACTGCAGAGGAATCAGGTTGGTTGCAGGTGGAAACACAAGAACCCAACTCTGAGGAATCAGGTTGGCTGCAGGTGGAAACACAAGAACCCACTGCTGAGGAACCAGGTTGGCTGCAGGTGGAAACACAAGAACCCACCTCTGAGGAATCAAGTTGGCTGCAGGTAGAAACACAAGAACTCACCTCAGCTGAAGAACCCTCCTAGCAACCCAAATTCCACATTACACCCGCATTCTACATTACATCCTAAATTATTATATATTCACAGCCACACAAATTCCACAATGTACTCTCGCAATCGTACAAATTCCACATTGCACTGTCCCAGCAGCAAAAATTCCACATTACACCCTCCCACCGTCACAAATTCCACATTACACCGTGCCAGCGGCACCACTTACAGATTACACCCTCTTACCGGCACAAATTCCATATTACACCCTGCCAGCAGCACCACGTACAGATTACACCCTCCCACCGGCACAAATTCCACATTACATCCTCCCAGCACCCCAAATTCTGCATTACATCCAACATTATTATATTGGAGGTTGATGACATTCTGGCCAGCCTGGTGGGCCATTCATCCATGTCCACGTAGGAGGCTGCGGTCAGGGACCTGTGGACCGGAAAGTGGATTCTGCCCTAAGGAAATCCTCCGTTGGGACCCATCCGGCTTTGCCGGCCTGCACCTATGGGTCCTATGCCACGGATAGGGTGTTGGCTGGCTTTCATGGACTGCAACAGGCCTTGGCGGATGGCACTGACTGTTCCTAGCTCCTGTCTGACATGCAACGTCAGACCAAACTTTATGTCAGACATGTTTTACGATGGAGTTCAGGATACTGCTATGGCAATGGGCACCATTTGTGTCTGCAGGACTGGAAGTCGGAGGGTTCCCAGAAGCCTGCTGCTTTGAAGCTCCCCTTTGAGGGTCGGGAATGATTTGGTGATGCTCTAGAGTCTAGGGTTCACCGGGTCTTTAAGGCTGATAAACATGCCGACAAGTTGAGAAAGGAGGTGGCTCCTGCGTCAGCCAGTGGTTTCCGTCGTCCTCACAAGTCTTATGTCCCTCGCCCCCAAATGGATCGGAGGAAGCAAGGTTTCAGGTGCCCTTTCTGTCATCCCAGGCCCCCCCCCCCAAACCTCAGAAGTCCTGACACCCAGTCTTGGCCGGTGGTGGAGGGTGGGGAGGGGCGTTTGTCTCAATTTTCGGAGTTCTGGGACCGGTTGACCTCCAATTCCTGGGCTTGGTTCATGGTTCACCTGGGTTACCAGCTGGATTTTGTTCACCCCCCTCTTGAGTCTGGTCTCCATGTGACTCCCCTGCCCAGGTACTTCGGTCAGCGGACGGCCTTGCAATTGACTGTCCTGGACCTTCTTTGCAAGTGTGCTGTGGTCCTGGTGCCGTCGGGCCAGCAGGGGTCTGGCTTCTCTTCCTGTGTGTTTCTGGTGCCCAAGTAAGAGGGTCTCTCCTTTCATCTCATCATCAACCTGCGGAAACTGAATGCCTAGGTTCGATCCTGGCACTTCAAGATGGAGACCCTCCAGTCTGTCATTCTGACAGTGACGGTGGGGGATTGACTGGTTTCCTTCGACCTACAGGACGCCTATTAACATGTCCTGATCTACCAGAGTCATCAGTGGTTCCTGAAGTTTGCCGTGGGGCAGGATCACTCCCAGTTCCGTGTTCTGTCCTTCGGTCTCAAGTCAGCACCTTGAGTCTTCACAAAGCTGTTGTCTCCCCTGGTGGCGTCTTTACCCGTGGTTGGGATTCAGGTGTCCCCCTACTTGGACAATTGGTCCATCCGGGACCACAGCGGGCTTCAAGTGGTGATTCATCTTTGTGTTGTCTGTTGTATGCTGGTCCAGTGTAGGTTTCTGCTCATTCTTCCAAAGTCAAACTTGTCTCCATTTGCAGACTCTTCAATTCATTGGGGTCCAGTTCGGCACCACAGAGGGGTTGGTTCGGCTCCCCCTGGACCGGGACTCCCAGCTCCTGTCGCTCCTGAGGGTTCTCAGTCACAAGTCTTGGACTTTGGCCAGGGACCCTTTGTGTTTTCAGGGTCACCTGGCTTCCTGTGTCTTTGTGGTCACCTTGGCCCGGTGCATTTGAGACCATTGGTGCACCACCTGCTGTCCGATTGTAACCCGGAATCCCTTCTGTACGACTCGGTCTCTCCTGCCCTCTAGACGTTGCTTAGCTGGTGGTTTGTCCGGACTCATCTCCAGAGGGGCGTGCCCTTGTCCCCGGTCTTGCTGATCATTCTTACCACTGATGCCAGTGGCCTGGGTTGGGGACAACTCTTCTGCACTTGAATCATCAGGCAAGATGGTCTCTTTGGGACTTGGATCCCCTTTAATTTACCAGGCAAGAAAGATCTAGGGCAACGCATGGGAGGTGCTAAACACAAGAAATCAGTAAGAACCTAGAAAATAGTTGTTGTATTAATGAGACAGTGTTTTAATTCCATTTTCCTTAATCAGAACATTATAGTATTCAGGTGTGATCCCAATTCAAGATGGCATGAGTACTTATTAGAGTTGATTGGTTCTACTCACACTAAAGGTCGCATTCTGGATTGGTTCGCAGATATCAATTGCCCCTCCTGCATCACTGCCACTGAACCTTGTGCTTGGACAGATCACTTTCTGATCTCATTCACTATCCAAGATTGCCCACTAACTAACTTACCTAAGCCTTTGACCCGCAAGCCCTAACCAGATGTAAAAAAAATAACGATTGCTAACCTCCTGCCTCTGATTCAACCCATCACCAATCCTGCCCACCTCTCTACTGACCCCACAGAAATTGTTGATCTGTATGATTACACTATCAACGCTGCCATAGACACCATAGCTCCACTTAAACTAAGCAAGCAAAAACCTATTGCGCATCATAACACCTGGTTTACCCCCAGTCTAACAGCCCTTCGCAAAGAAAAAAGATAGGCAGAATCTACCTGGAAAAAGGACCAATCGTCCCAGAACAAAAATATCCTCACCTCCCTCACTGCCAGATACAAAAATAAAATCATACAAAGAAAAAAAGAAACTTTCAACTAAACAATTGAAAAAGCTAGCTCAAGTACCAGAGAAATCTTCTCGACACTCAGAGAATTAGAATCTCCTACTGCCACCAACGACTCGTGCACCAAAAACAAAACTTGGTGCACTAATATACAAAACGCTGTATGCAACAAAATCACCATGCTCTGAGATAAAATACTAGCCAAAAGAAAGTGCTTCATGAGATCGCTCTTACAACCCAAGATGCCATCCTGCAAGAACTCACTAACAACCAAATCAAACTAACTACTCTATTTAAATTTAGATCAATCTCAACCAGTGAGTCCGAAATCATCATTAGATCACTCAAGCCCACCCATTGTCTTGGGGATACCTGTCCAGCACCCATTATTAAAGAAGCTGCTAAGGACCAAAGGCCCTTTTGTCACATCCTTCATTAACTCTTCATTTAAATCCTGCTCCGTTCCCACTAATCTCAAAGATGCTTGGGTACTACCCCTCTTAAAAAAAACAACCTGGACCCTAGCGTCCCGACCAACTATAGGCCAATTACGACAGTTCTGTTTCTCCTCATAATCTTAGACAGAGCCGCCTATTTCCAGATCCAATCCTGTCTGGAAGTCAATAACCTATTAGGCACCCGACAATCTGGTTTCAGGCCAAGACATGGAACCGAGACAGCCCGTCTCGACCTTAAAAACCAACTGGTTGACTGTAAAGACAGAGGTGAAATCTCTATTCTCCTACTCTTAGACCTCTCCGCTGCATTTGACTTGGTTGACCATAAAGTACTATGCAACCACCTCAAATCTGCCGCCAACTTTTCTAAAGAGGCGTTGTCATGGATAAACTCTTTCCTAGACAACAGGACTATTAGAGTCTTCTCGCCCTCCTCATCTGCTGACCCAGTGCCTATCACTTGCGGTGTACCGGTTGTATACTAACTGACCTTTTCACAATTGACCTTGGGCGAATTGACCTAGGGAGAATTGACCTAACTTAGAAGGTCAATTAGGACATATATGTGGGGGGAAACCCCCTGCATCCCCCCACCCAATCCAAAACCCCCTGCAACGCCCCACCCAATCCCCTTATATTATTTATAATCCAAAACCAACCCAATACATATATAAAATAACTAAAATAATATAAAGGTCAATTGTGCAGAAGGTCAATTAGGACCACTATAATTAGGTCAATTGTGCAAAAGGTCAATTGTAAAAGGTCAATGTGGGTAATACCAGTGTACCACAGGGATCCTGCATCTCCCCTACTTTGTACAATGTTTTACAAAGCCTCTCTTTGATATACTAGACAATCTGGGTGGCTCATACACTAACTATGCTGACAAGACCCAGATCCTCATCCCTATTCAGGGTGACTATGACAAAGATGTAGGACTAATCAACAAAATCTACCAAATTGTACAAACTTGGATAGCCACACACTGTCTATGTCTTAATGACGATAAGACTGAACTCCTTATCATAGGGCCCACCAATAAACTGAGCAAACTCCCTCACCAACACCACTCCATCGCCATTGATGGCATCCAGATTAAAGTTGCTAAGGAAGTAAAAACCCTAGGTTTTTACTTAGACTCAGCACTCAACTTCAACAAGCAAGTAACTGCCACAGCCTCGGCAACTAGCTACACGTGCAAACTGATCTACGCATGCAAACCATTTCTGACTACCAATAACTGCATCACAGTTGCACAAGCTCTAATCTTATCAAAGTTAGATTACTGCAACGCATTATACCTGGGCACTAGTAATTACAACATCAACAAACTCCAAACCCTGCAAAATAATGCTCTAAGAACTGCCTTAGGCATCCCCAAAGGACACCACATCTCGGATGCTAGACAATCCACCAACTGGCTAGCCATCAAAGACAGAATCAAGCTTGAATCACTCAACCTAACCCATAACTGCCTTAACAATAAGGCACCCATCTACCTCTTGGAGAGGTTCACCAAACATACATTCCAGCATCCTCCCTTGCTAATACACTTCGTGAACAGAACTACACTCAACTTAATACCCTACCCACACATCAGAAAGGCAGAACTTTAGACTGGCTCGTTGCCCACAACTGTAACATTATCTGCAAGGACCCACAACCACTTATGACCATTTCCTACTTTCATTTGACATCAGCACTAATAACCCACACCTTAGACAGTGCCCACCAGCACCAGCATGTCTGACAAGAAATAAGCGGAACATCACCGCTGAAGCCCTCATCCCACTGGTTCTACCCACTCTAAATATGGTCCCTAACTCATTGGACCTTAACCTACTAGTAGACACCTACAATAACGCCATGTCCAAAGCTATTGATCTTGTTGCCCCTCTAAAACTATGTAAAGGTAAACCTAAAGCACATCTTAACTCATGGTACACACCAGAACTTAAAATTCTAAGAAATAAAAAGTCCAAAATGGAAACCCTTTGGAAAATGAACCCATCAGAGGAACATAAAATCAATCTCACTAATGCATCCTCCCTATATAAAAGAGAAATAATTTGCACTAAAAAGGAGGCCTATAATACAAGAATAAGCAATGCTAGTTCCAATACCAAAGAATTATTCACCATTTTGAAGGAGTTAGAAAACCCCATTCCACCTACGGACCTGTCAGTGAAAGACCAACTCTGGTGCACTAGCATCCAAGATGCCCTTGCGAACAAAATCACTGGCCTACAAACAAAAATTGAAAATAAAAGACTACAACTGTCCAATAGTAGCCTCACCTCTAGCCCCCCTATCCCTAGCCCACCCACCACCTCTAACACTAATTATGGCTTCACCTTCAAAAAAGTAACTGCAATAGAAGTGCAAAAAAGCATAACTTCACTTAAACCGTCAAACTGCAAAGGGGACAGTTGCCCTGCACAGATTATAAAAGATGCTTTAAGAGACCTCGCCCCCTTCATCTCTAAGCTCATAAATGTGTCATTCTCTACCAATTCAGTACCCAATAATTTGAAACAGTAATGGGTCCTCCCGCTACTAAAAAAACAGACCCTGGACCCAGCCATCCCTACTAATTACAGGCCTATCACTACCGTTCCCTTCCTGTTAAAAATCCTTGACAGAGTCGCTTACTTGCAAATTCAGCATTACCTCGAGTCCAACCAATTACTCGGATTGCGTCAGTCTGGCTTCCGACCTCAACATGGAACAGAAACTGCCCTTGTTGATCTCAAAAGTCAGATTGATGAAATCAAAGATAAGGGCAAGGCTGCCATCCTACTCCTCTTAGACCTTTCAGCAGCCTTCGACCTGGTTGACCATAAGATACTCTGCAACCACCTCTCAGTTGCCGCCCACTTTTCCCCCTCTGCTGTCTCATGGATACAGTCCTTCCTGGGCAATAGAACCATGAGAGTCTTCTCTCCGGTGGCTGCAGCAGACCCCATCCCTATCACCTGCGGTGTCCCACAAGGCTCTTGTGTCTCACCGACCCTATACAATATCTTTACAAAGCCCCTCTTTGATAAACTGGACCATCTGGGTGTCACCTACACAAACTATGCGGATGACACCCAGATACTCCTCACCATCTCGTGCAACTACAATACTGATGTAGCTAGGATCAATGAAATCTTCTCTGTCATTCAGGCATGGATGGCCACACATGGCCTCTGCCTGAATGACGAGAAGACCGAACTGCTCATTGTTGGCTCTCCGAACAACTTACAAAAACTAAGTCCCAACTACTCCAACATCATAATTGATGGCAATACCATCCCGGTCGCCAAAAATGTGAAAACACTTGGCTTCTATCTTGATGCCAATATTAACCTCATCAAACAAGTCAACTCAACTGCTTCAGCCACCGCCTATACAGGTAAACTAATTAGAACCTGTAGACAATTTCTTTCCCCTAACAGTTGCCTCACGCTAGCGAGAGCTCTTATACAATCTAAGTTAGACTACTGCAATAGCCTCTACTTAGGTGCCAACTAAGCGATAATAAGTAAACTCCAAGTCCTCCAAAATAATGCGTTACGGGCAGCGCTAAACATTCCCAGGCGAGAGCACATCTCTGCCACTAGAACTATATGTAAATGGCTTACTATCCAACATAAAATTGATCTCAAAACCCTCTGCCTTACTTACAAAGCTCTCATCTATCTAGCCCCCTCCTACCTTACAGATAAATTCACCATGAAATCTTCCATCAGAACCACGAGATCGTCCAATACCTTATGTCTTACAGTACCTAGATTTACCTCTAAAAGAGCCAGAGGCTCGAGCTTCACTGTCCTCGCCTCCCAACTCTGGAACTCCCTGCCACTGAATATTAAGTCCTCCAAATCCTTCCAGTCGTTCAGGAAACTTGCCATTGGGTGGCTTCTGACAAAAAGTCAACCGTTAAGTTAGACTTAGCTATAAATTGTACATATTGCTTGGGTCTCATTTTATCTTGATTTGGTTGCTATTACCTCCACTGTCTGTATATTCTGTAGATATCTGTTGACCTACTATTACTGTTTTTACCATGTACTGTGCCTTGTAACTTGTACTAAGCGCCCTTTTACTCCCGGGTCTGGAGCGCTATAGAAATAAAATAAACAAACAAACAAACAAACATCAGAACGACCTATCAGAAAGGCATACTCCAACAGCATCAGAATCCCCAACTTTAAACTAAAAAAAAACAGGAGGTTCCAGCTTTCCAGTTTTAGCAGCCCATCTCTGGAACTTGTTACCTGACACCTTAAGAGCATTACCATCCTTCCCCTCCTTCAAGACTAACGTTAAACTATGGCTACACGCCAGTGACCATTAACATCACCTACTTAAAACTGTAAATATTGTACCTATTGTATGTAAACTTTTGTACACTCACACTTAGACCTGCCTGCCAAGCACCTTGTTACCTGTACTACACTGCATTATACTGTATCTCTATGTCCTGATGTACTGTACTGATGTACTGTTATCCAATAGGTACCTGTAACCCAAACTTGCAAGCGCCCAGATGCCTGAGGACCAGGCGTGCTATATAAATAAATAAACAATACAATACAACAACAATACAACAATACAGTAGCCGTGATGTAGTTTGGAACCTTGTGAAAGGTTCTAAACTGCCTTTCACTCAAAACACCAGCAAAGAAGGTCACATACATTTTGTCTCCTGAGGAAAAAACTTAATTGAGAAAATCTTCCATGAAAAACCAGAGACTTCAGCAACAAGTCGCTACTAAGAGTAGAACTCAAGCAGCTAACACAGATTACAGCAACTAAAGGAAGCTAAGTGAACATGGAAAGTTTATAGCAATTAGTGAGTTAGGCAAAAACCCATGACTGTTAAAATGCTGTAGATTAGAGAGGTTAAGGTAACTTCTTAACTGATAAATGTTAGTAATGCAATCTAACACCATGCAAGAGAAATCTAAAGGAAATGTTTTGGTTGTCACTGTATGAGCAACTACTGTGAACTGTTTTCGTTGCGCGCAATTTGTTTTAAGTTATGCGCATGTTTTTTCTTTGAGTTACACTAATTACTCTCCGGCTGCTTCGAGCGTACTTTTTGAGCGCTTGGCAGTGGAGCAGGAAGAGACTTTGCTTTGTTTTAATTTCTCTGCGGTCTCCGTAATAGGCACTCGCAATCTGTAAGGTTAGACGAAAGTGCCTAACAGCGCGCGTGAATGTGTCATGCGCATCACGTTATGAACTGAATTCAGTTGCTTCCCTTTGATCATATCGTAACAGGCTTCAAGGGTTTGGGTGTGTTTGACGAATTATTTTTGTTCGCGGCAACCTGACCGCAATTTATCTAATCTGATCAAATGTATCTATCTGATAAAAATATCAAAATAAGACAAGTCCTAGAGTCAAGTTCAGTCCTGGAAAAGAGCAAGAAAATAAACTTGCATTAACCTTTCAGCCGCAGGCAAAGGCTTACAGGTATAGTGGAAAGTTGGGATTAATCGCACACACATATTAGATAGACCAATAGAAGAGACAGGGTGAATTGTAATCAGTGCATGTTTTTTCACAGGTCAGAGCAAGTTGTCAAGATCTTTCAAGACTTCAGTTGGCAGCAAGCAGGACTTGGTTTATCATTTTATCCACTTCCCCTTTCCCCCGGGGTTATCTGCACTGCAATTTTAAATTCAAGCATTGCAGGGTGGGCAAACCAGGGGGGGTCTGTGAGGCTATCCTGTGCTCCTGCAGGAAATAAGAACTGGGACCCGATACCCAGTTGGCCATCTCCCTTCTCTCATCCTTTGGGGGGTATTGAAACTGAGAGGAGGGGTCTGCAGGCGTTTGGCCTTTCGACGGCTGTTGCTGGGACGGTTCAGAGGGTGTGTTGGACCTCTATCTTTAAGTCTTATGACCATCATTGGGCCGATTTTCGGTCTTGGTGTTCCCCAAAGGGTGTTCTGGCTCTGGTCTGTAGGCTGCTTGACATTTTGCAGTTTCTCCACGAGGGGGCTGAGAAGGGGTTGGCTTTCTCTACTCTCTGTTCTCGGTGGGCTGCCATTGGGCTGTTTCCTGGTCCCCTCCGGCTGGGGGGTTGAGGGGATGCTCTGGTTTCTAGGCTCTTGAAGGCGTTGGTGGACTCTCGTCCTTTGGGTCTAGTTGGGGATCCTCCACTGGACCTGCCCTTAGTATTCGCTATGTAGCAAAAGCCTCCCTTTGAGCCTCTGGAGGATGTCGAGCTGAAGTGGTTGACCCTCAAAACTACCTTTTTGGTGGTTGTCACTTCTGCTCACTGTCTGGGGGAGATCAGGACTCTCATGTGTTGTCCTCCATTTTTGATAGTCATGGAGGAAGCCTTGGTTTTACGGTGTGACCCTTACTTTGTGCCTAAAGTCTCTTCTCGGTTCCATCGGTCTCAGGAGGCCGTCCTTCCTGCCTTCTTCCCTGTTCCTTCCTCTCCTGAAAAAGAGGCGTGTCATTGCTTGGATGTCAAGCGGGTGGTCCTACCCTATATTTCCTGGACCTAGTCCTTTCATCTTACTAACCATCTCTTGGTCACCTTTGGGTCTGTGGGCTGTGGTGGCAGGGCTTACACTCCTACTATCAGCCGGTGGATTAAATGCTTAATTCTCCTTGCCTATGATTCTGCGGGGAATCTGCCTGGCGGGATGGGTCCAGGGCAGGTCCACTAAGGGGGTGGCCACCTCCTGGGCTAACTTGTGGGGGTGCCCTTACTGGATATTTGCCGGGCGGCTACCTGGGCTACGCCCAACACCTTCATACGTCATTACCAGCTCAACATGGAGGGGCCCTATTCCACTTCCTTTGGCGTGGGGGTCCTCGGTGCTGTGTCTGCTTGAGGTGTCTTCCTGCTGTTTTTCTTCATTGAATACATATGGTTGGTTTAGCAATACCCTTGGTGTCTGTATCTTTTGTGGTGGGCATGGGCATCCTTCCTGTTTTGCTTTGGTACGACGACTCAAAACTTAGCACTGGGACGAGGAAGAGGGACGTAGTGGTAATACCTGGATTACTTACCGGTAATCTTCATTACTCCTAGTCCTAATCTTCCTCGGCCCAGTACAGATTACCCTTCCCTCCCACCTGTCAGCAGAATTTGCCTATTTCTTAGCTTTGGTGTTACTGCCTTGGATTGGGTAAGTGGGGGGTTATTCCTCCTGGGGAGGGAGGGGCCAGAAGAGACTAGCTTGTAAAAATGAGTTCCTGAGAGTAAAACATACTCAAGGGTTAGTACTGGGGCGAGGAAGAGTAGGACTAGGAGTAATGAAGATTACCAGTAAGTAATCCGGGCATTCCACATTAAACCTTTCCAGCTGCAAATATTTCGCGTTACACAATAATCCTCCCTGCCCTACAAAATGCCACACTTTGCCCTTTCTACTTCAATAATGCATGCGCAATGCCTACCTCACAGACACCCACATTACAACCCCATACCTCACAAACTCCCACTATTGTACTTCCTGATCTACAAACCCCACAGTGAAGCCATCCTACCCAGCATAACACTGCCTTGACTGCATGCACATTGAATCCTTCATACACCACAGCCCCCATCTCGCTCACACACAGTTCTCTCAGCCCGGGAATAGCATGCCGGCTCATACTGCACCCTCATTACCCTGACGTTCTCTTCGACTGGCCTCTGCCATCCACTCAGAGAGGGCGAAGGTCACACTCAGAAGCAGAGCCCACTGCATCGGGCCGGAGAGCTGCAGCGCGCCTGGGCCTGTCACCTGGACGACCTGCAGCGCGCCTGGACGAGGATGAGGAGTGCTGGGCCAGAGATGATGAGGGTGGATGGTGCGCCTTGAGGATGAGAGTGGGCAGTACACCAGCGGAAAGCCGATGGGCAGTGCACCTTAACAGCGATGCAGGGAGGTGCACCAGCAACCGCGAGGACGGACGGTGAACCTGGACGACGAGAGTTGGCAGTACAACAGCGGATGCGGCCGGGCAGCGCACTGGGGATGGTCAGGCTAGGCAGCGCACCAGTGACTATGAGGCTAGACGCTGCACCCCGACAACGCTGCTGGGCAGAGGCAGAACACCAGCAATGATGAGGATGGACGGGGCACCGTGACAATACAGATGGGCCATGTGCCTTCCCGGTGAGAATGGGCAGTGGACAGGCAGCGATAAGGATGGGCAGTGCACCTTGATTGTGAAGATGTGCAGTTCGCCTTGCTAATGACGTCGGGCACTGCACTAGTTACTATGAGGATAGGCAGTGCACCTCAAGAATGAAGGTGTGCAGCACGCCAGCAATGATTAGGATGGGTAGTGCGCCCTGACAACGAAGATTGGCAGTGCTCCAGCAAACACGAGGATGAGCATACACCGTGATAAGGAATGTTGGCAATGCACTACTCACTATGCCGATGGGCAGGGCACTTTAATGATAAGGGTGGGCAGCCCGTCAATGAGTAGGGGCATGGGCAACGCACCTTGACAACGAGGACGGGCACTGCATCTCAATTATAAGGGCGAGTAGTTAATGATGAGGACGCACAGCGCATCAGCAATGATTAGGAGTGGCAGTGCACCCTGACGATGCGCAGGGGGGGGCGCCCCTCGCTTCTTACTGCCCGTCTGGCGGGGGTTCCTCTATGGCACAAGTCCATCGGGAGTTGATTCGGTTGAGCTTGGGCACCCGAGGCACTCCTGGGCGGTGTCTGCGCTCTCCGCAGCTCAGCAGCTCTAGAAGTGTCGATCCTGTGCCAGTCGCTCACCAGCTGTACAGCGAGGAGTCCCTGGGAGCTGGTGCCAGCTCCCTCGGGTGACCGGGGAAGTTGCTTCTGGTCAGTCAATGCCCGGCTGGTGCAGATTGGCCCGCAGTTAATACTCAAGATCAGTGAATGGGTATCTGGCTGGCACAGGTCTGCTGGTCTGTGGGTATCTGGCTGGCACAGGTCTTCTGGTCTGTGGGGGTCTGGCTGGCACAGGTCTGCTGGTCTGTGAGTATCTGGCTGGCACGGGTCTGCTGGTCTGTGGGGGTCTGGCTGGCACAGGTCTGCTGGTCTGTGAGTATCTGGCTGGCACAGGTCTGCTGGTCTGTTGGGGTCTGGCTGGCACAGGTCTGCTTGGTCTGTGAGTATCTGAATGGCACAGGTCTGCTGGTCTGTGGGGGTCTGGCTGGCGCAGGTCTGCTGGTCTGTGGGGGTCTGGCTGGCACGGGTCCTGACAGTTCCTTTTTCTTTCTGGTCTATGGGGGTGTTGCTGGCACGGGGGGTAGTCTGGCTGGCACAGGTCCTGGCAGTTGATTTCTGCTCCTGGGCCGTGCGGGGGTCTGGCTGACAGAGGTTCTGTGAGTTGTCTCCTGATGCTGGGCAGCCAGTGGCCGGCTGGCACGGATCCTGGGCGACGGTCTCTTTGCTAGAGAACCGGCACCTGGCTGGCACGTGTAGCCCCTGCTGGCTACTGTGCCTGGGATGCTGGTGGGCAGCCAGTGGCCGGCTAGCGCGGATCCTGGGCGCCTGGCTCTTTGCTGGGCAGTTGGCACCTGGCTGGCATGTGTTGCTGGCTACTCTGCCTGGGCTGCTGAACGCCGGTCTGGCGGATTGTGTGGCGGGACGGGTAGCAGACCCCACCGCAGTAAAGGATGCAGGGCGGAGCCGGCAGTGGGAACGCAGCCAGAAGACGCCGACCCTCCATCTGGACTAGCCCGCCTGGCCCTTGGCGCATGGGTGGGACTGGCACCCCCATACCCCGCTCTACCCGTCCTAGTCTCCCCTTGCATTCCCTCGCCCGCCCTTCACGACTCTAATGCCTAGTTCTTTCTGCCTTTCCTTGCTCTATCTTCACCCCTCTTCTCGCCCATATGCACCACTTCCTTGTTCCCCTCACGGCCGCTGACATTTGTTTTTGTTTTCCCTTGACCCTTCCTCTTTTCTGCAACGCCTCCTTCCTTTATTTCCCTCTCCCGTGTTCTCCCTTTATTTCCCCCTCCCGTGTTCTCCCTTTATTTCCCCCTCCCGTGTTCTCCCTTTATTTCCCCCACTCCCGTGTTCTCCCTTCCTTTACTTCCCCCTCTCTCGTGTTCTACCTTCCTTTCCCCCTATCCCGTGTTCTCCCTTCCTTCCCCCCTCCAGTGTTCTCCTTTCCTTCCCCCTCTCTCGTGTTCTCCCTGACGTTTTCTCCCTCGCCCGTGTTCTCCCTCCCTTTCCCCTCTCCCGTGTTCTCCCTTCCTTTCTCCCTCTCCCGTGTTCTCCCTTCCATTCCCCCTTTCCTGTGTTCTCCCTTCCTTTCCCCCTCTCCCGTGTTCTCCCTTCCTTTCCCCCTCTCCCGTGTCCCATGTTCTCCCTTCCTTTCTCCCCTCTCCCGTGTTCGCCCTTCCTGTCTCCCTCTCCCGTGTTCTCCCTTCCTTTCCCCCTCTCCCGTGTTCTCCTTTCCCCTCTCCCGTGTTCTCCCTTCCTCCCCGCTCCCGTGTTCTCCCTTCCTGTCTCCCTCTCCCGTGTTCTCCCTTCCTTTCCCCCTCTCCCGTGTTCTCCTATCCTTTCACCTCTCCCGTGTTCTCCCTTCCTTTCTCCCTCTCCAGTGTTCTGCCTTCCTTTCCCCCTCTCCCGTGTTCTCCCTTCCTTTCCCCCTCTCCTGTGTTCTCCTATCCTTTCCCCTCTCCCGTGTTCCCCCTTCCTTTCTCCCCTCTCCCGTGTTCTCCCTTCCTTCCCCCTCTCTCTTGTTCTCCCTTCCTCCGCTGCTGCCTCTCTTTCTTTGCCCCTTCTGATCTCTTTCCTCTCCCTCTTTTCACCTCCACCCTTCTTTATTTTACTCTCCCACCTGTTTTGTGTGCCCTTCCTTCTCGTTTTCTCTTCCTCGTCCTCTTTTCTCTGCCCCACCTGTCTCTGGATGTACCCCTTTCAGGCGACCCTTTCTCTCTTTAGTTCTCCTTGCTCTACCCTCACGCTTTCTCTTTTCTCTCTCCACATTCACCCTTTCTCCTCCCACCTTCTTCTATCCTCCTTGTCCTCTTTCATTCCCGGCCACTCTCTTTCTCGGTCTGTTCACATGGAATGCCTGCCCCTCCCTCTCTCTTCTCCGTTTAGAAGAGAGGCATTGGCGGATCAAAGCATTGAAGGGTGCGTGTGGGGGGCAGAGTGTGTGCGTGCGTGCGTGCGTGCGTGTGTGAGTGTCAGGCACGCAATGGCCAAGCGTGCAATGCCCGAAGCGCAGGCCCAAGATAGCGTGGGACCATTTTTTGCGTCAAAGTGGGGCACTGTTTGGTGGTGGAATGGCAGTCTCATCAGTTACTGCACTTTGCCGTAGTACTTTTGACTATTGGCACTGAACAAATATTCTTTAAAATGCACATTTTAGCAACAACTCTGCCTTGGGTACTACTCGGTCTGTCATATTTGCAACTCTGGGCCAGTGTTTCATTGGTGCTTGCGCCAATGTTTCATTTATTTATTTATTTATTTATTTGAACATTTATATAGTGCACCAAGCCCTGAGGCAACTAGGTTAACGTCCAGTCTGACCCTGGTGTTAAGTTACTCTATTTTAATAGTGTGCCACATCACCACCGTAGTAGTTTCCGAGTGGCGCCTTGCCCTTGCCCATGGCGCATTGTGCACTGCACAGGAGCTCCAGACTTTAGTCAGTACGATTAACCTTGTGCCATCCTGCCCACACGAGTTCTGCGCTTTGAACATTACATCTCAGGGCATTACCCCCCTCGGTGATATAGATCCAATCAGAGTCGGACTGGGGCATGGTATTGTCTCGGGCACCAATGAAAAAGTGGCCACAGATGCAATGCCTTTTGTGACGGACGGTTTGAGTAGTACCCAAGGGGGAGGTTTTTAGATCAAATGTGATGCAAATTGTGCATTTTAAAGAATATTCATTCAGTAACACTGGTCAAAACTACTAGCCACAGGGTGAAGTAACTTATCAAAGTGGCACCACATGGGCGAAAAAGGTGGCCCACTTTGACCCAAAAAACGGACCCACACTAGCATTTTGCGTTTTTGGTTCGGGTGTTGCCCTAGTGCCCTACAGGCCAGTCTTAGCCTGGCTCTGTTATAGGAGCTTGCCCCTTTAAGGCAGCTCTTCATGAAGTAGAACGTCACACAGTAAATGACGTTCGGATAGGGGATGTGAGGAAGGAGGAAAGGGAGTGGCAGTTATGTTGTAGAAAGGGAATAAAGAAGATATTTGATATCCCCGCTGATCTGCGTGTGTTTATTTGGAGCGGCTTACGCCGCTAACAACGGGCGACAAGGGTAGTACACACCAGCGGTCCTCCTTACGGCATGTCAGTGATCCCACCACGCAGCCGCCTCGCAGACGACAGTGATCCTGCTGTCTCGCAGTCCTCCTTCCACAGCCTCCAGAGCACTAGAGAGCCAACATCCAGCTGCGGCCCACCTACACTCGCTGGGGTAACAGTAACCGCACCACCATGCGGTCCTCCTTATCCAGCCCCCAGAACTGCATGCGCGTGCAAGCGTCCGCGGTTCCGCCTACGGCCACCCGCCAGCTGACGCGTGGCCCGGCTGCGTCACTCCAGCCACCTGCAGCAGGCCACCTAGGAAAAAAAAAAAAAAAGACAAGATAAAAGAAGAAGTGCATAGGGCAGGCGGGACGCACAGTCCCACTACGTATCGAACCAAAAGACACACAGAAGCAAACTCTCCGTGCCTGGAAGACATCCACCCAGACGGCACCCAGAGCGGACATCTCCATCAACACTCCTCGCACCATGTCTCATGCCCGAAAGTCAAGAGCACACACACCTACGTGCATCAAAACAAAGCAACACCCTACAGGCAGGCCACATCACAAGTGCAACTACTCCAAGCCTACATACTCACCAAGTGAGGGCACAAAGCAACACCCACACAAACAAACAACGTGGTATACACCCCAAATAACGCCAGGTTTCCACCCAAAGCCAACATGAGTATGTCCGCAGACCAAGCAGGCCAAAGCACACCACCAACTGCACCAGCAACAAGGTCAACTGCAACTGCGCATGCCCCCATTTTCCATGACCCCCCAGGCCGATAAAGGAGCAAGATGGGTGGAATGGCTTGAAGATTTCAACAATTTCATAGATGCAGCGAGTGAAGAAACCTCCCCACCCCTACGCAGCATGTTCATTAATATAGCAGGCACAGAAATAAAGACACTAATCAAAACCATTCCTCCATTAGAACTTACTGACTTTGCAAGCTTAATAACAGCCCTAAACAAAAGGCTTGTCATTGCCCCCAACAGGGATTATGAAAGATACATTTTTAATCAGTGTACGCAGCGCACCGATGAAACAGTTGACAAATTAATTACAAGACTCCGAATAAAAGGCGCGCACGGCCAATTCGATGCGTTTTCACTGGAAGAGGCCATCCGTTTACGAGTAATTGAGGGATGCATATCCCCGGCACTAAAGAAACAGCTGCTCAAAAAGCCCATCACCAGTGAGGAAGTGAGTGAGATGGCCCGAATACTTGAGAGAGTTGACAAGCAAGCTACACAAATGTCAAACACAGCGGCTACCAAGCAAGACAGAAGTGATGTCATAGCAGCAGTTCAGGCAGGCAATGTCAGGAGCAGCGAAAGAACCAGTGGTTCAAGTGGCACGTCAAGCCCACGCATGCAAAGGCAATGCTACATGTGCGGAATGACTTTCCCCCACGCTGGCTCATGCCCTGCTCTCACTGAAAAATGTGGAAACTGTGACAGAATAGGATATTTTCAAGCGGTATGCAGAGAAGGAAGACCCTTTCCCACACCTCGCATGAACACATCCCCACAATACAGGTAATCCCAAAGGCCTGGCTTTACTCAGTCCTACCAAACATGCCCATACCAACAAGGGCTGAGGAGGTATGTGAGAGTGGTGGAGGAAGTATACCCAGAGGACGACTATCAACAATACGAGACTCCAGAACCTAATGCACAGCTGCGTGATGAGTATGACGGTCCACCGTCACGAAGACAAGTCTTGTATGCGGCATCGCAAGGAAACCCAGACTACGAAGGAGACCAGTATGACCTGCACGCACAAGATGAGTTTGTGAATCTCATGATGGACAAGGAAGTGGCACGGAAAGCACCCAGAATACAAGTAGACATCTGCAACCAACAATTCTATTTCCTAATTGATTCCGGAGCGACAGTAAACATCATGGGTGAAAAGGAATTCCAACGACTCCAAAGAAAACCCGCACTGACTCCGATGACGTCCAAGATATATCAATGGGATGCAGACGCCCCTCTGCATAGTGTGGGATCATTCAAAAGACGTCTCACATTCGGCGACAAATCTACTACCACCATCATTCATGTCATCAGAAGCCCCACCAAAGGACACTGTCTACTGAGCTACAAAACTGCGTCGCACCTAGGCCTCATTAACGTACTTGTGCAAGATGGCAACGTCATTAGCTCGACTGAACCCCAAACTCAGAAACGTGCTAACATATACAACATGGATGAAAGATCCCCTGACACCTTCGTCATCACAAAAGATGAAATACTGAAAGAATTTCCGCAAATTTGTCATGGCCTAGGCAGAATGAAAGGCGCACCAATCAAGCTGCACATCGACCTAGATGTCCGCCCGGTCCCACAACACCCGCGCAGAGTCGGGTTCCACTTACATGAAGCAGTCTCAAAGGAACTTAACCAACTCCTATGCGATGACATTATCGAGCCGGCCACTGGCCCAACACCATGGGTCTCCCCTCTCGTAATTGTCCCGAAGGAAGGTGGTCGTTTAAGGCTCTGCGTAGATATGAGAGTGGCCAACACCGCCATACAACGAGAATGGCACCCAGGTCCCAAAATTGAAGACATGATTGTCCAACTAAACAAAGCAGTTCTTTTTTTCGAAGCTAGATCTAAATAAAGGGTACCACCAGCTCGTACTCCATCCCGATTCCCGGCCAATTACCATGTTTGCTTCGCACAACAGGCTTTTCGGCTACAAAAGGCTGAACTTTGGGATCTCCTCAGCTGCTGAAATCCATCACTAAACAATCCGGCAAGTAATATGACCAATAAAAGGTACTCTAAATTATAGCGATGACATTCTTGTGTTGGAAAGACCCGTCACGACCATGATGACGCTCTTCGAGCCACCTGCACTGCGATACAAGGACTAACCCTCAACATAGAGAAGTGTCGGTTCAGCAAAGCTAAACTTAAGTTCTTCGGACACATCTTTTCGGCTGAGGGAATGACCCCTGACCCCGACAAAGTCTCTACTATTCTGCATCTTGAGAAACCCTACCAAGTAGCGGACATCAGATCATTCCTGGGCATTACAGGGTACTGTGCCCGATACATACCACAGTTTGCGACAATTACTGAGCCCCTAAGATGTCTACTGCAAAAAGATGTCCCATTCAAGTGGACTAACGAGTGCCAATCTGCTTTTCACACCATCAAGCAATCCCTCGCTGAAGCCAGGAAACTTGCATATTTTGACCCTGAATGGCACACCGAAATCGTCATTGATGCTAGCCCAGTGGGCCTAGGTGCCATCCTCGCCCAAACCAGTGGACAAGACACACATCCGAGACACGTGGTAACCTACGCCAGTAGGGCCCTAGCTCCCTCGGAATCAGCTTACTCTCAGGCAGAGAAAGAAAGCCTAGCGGCCGTCTGGGCCTGCAAGCATTTTCATCATTTTATCATTGGGAAAAAATTCACTCTTATCACCAACCATCAGGCTGTATTATCTCTCTTCGGAAACCCACAAATGAAGATGCCCCCTAGAATTGAACGGTGGGGAATCTGCTTGCAAGAACATAACTTCAAGATCATCCACAGACCGGGAGGTGAGAACAATCCTGCAGACTACCTTTCGCATCATCCGTCCGGCATTCCCACTCCTAGACCAAGTGACTACGAATACATCAGTTACGTCACCGCCGATGCCTTACCACCTGCTGTCTCCGTCGAGACCATCGCTGCTGCCTCATCAGCAGATCCATCAATGGCCCTGGCTATAAGTCTGATGGAGAACAACAAATGGAAAGACTTTCACAGGGCAGTCTAAAGACACCCAGGAGCAAGCCGAGATGAAATCGGGAGACTCGCCAAAGTACACACGGAATTAGCGGTGCAGGACAAATCAGTTCTGCTAAGGGGGTGTAAAATGGACATTCCCACTACACTAAGAGCGGACATCATCAAAACTGCTCACAAAGGCCATAGAGGAGCGGAAAACACCAAAAGACAGTTAAGGTGCCATGTCTGGTTCCCCTTCATGGACGATATGGTCGACCGGTGGGTCAAAAACTGCACAGCCTGTCAATGCACAGCAAAACCAGAACCCCCAGTGCCACTCAGAGTGACCACAATCCCAGACCACCCTTGGGAATGAGTTGCGACAGACTTTTATGGACCACTTGATTCGGGAAACTACCTACTACTGTTTATCGTGAAACGAGTGAAGTCCACCGCATTCGCTCATGTAGCAGCCATGTTCGACGAGGTCATCAGTGAGTGGGGGATCCCGGACACGATAAAGTCAGACAATAGCCCACCTTTCAGCGGACATGAGTTTGGAGTGTTTGCAAAACACATGGGATTCCGCCACCAAAAAGTCACACCAAGGAGGCCCCAAGCCAACGGGATGGCAGAAAGGTTTATGGCATCCATCAAAAAGACCATGCAAAGGGCACCCATAGAAGGAACCGATCCACATCAAGCTTTATGCAGAATGTTGAGAGACTATCGAAACACACCTCACGAGGCAACCCACACCAGACCATGAAGTCCTCCGAAGAGACGAAGAAAGGAAAGAGAAGGCACGAGAACAGACAGACAAAAAGAGGAGGGCACAAACAAAATACTTCCAAATAGGAACAAGAAGACAGACCCCCAATTCTCACCCGAGCCACTACAAGTCGTTGCTGTAAAAGGGACAATGGTAACGGCGGCAAATGACGCAAAAGAAGTGACACGGAATAGTTCATTGTTCAAGCATGTCATGAGAGGAGCGGAGGAAAGGCCACCACCCATTGACCCGGACTACGTTGGCATTCATGATGAAGAATGGGTTCCCCTTGAACTACAGGTTCTACGTCAGCAAAACCCCCATGGACATGCTGACGGCGACCCCAGTCAGGAGTTGCGAGGATGGCCTCACAGGATCATCAAGAAGCCTCCGAGACTAGTGGAAGAATGTTAGTAATTTGTAAATAGTTAAGTTGAAAATGTTGCAAGGACATTTTGTCCGGGGGTGTTGTTATAGGAGCTTGCCCCTTTAAGGCAGCTCTTCGTGAAGTAGAATGTCACACGGGAAATGAAGTTCGGAAAGGGGATGTGAGGGAGGAGGTAACGGAGTGGCAGTTACATTGTAGAAAGGGAATAAAGAAGACGTTTGATATCCCCGCTGATCTCCGTGTGTTTATTTACATTATGTAATGGAGACCTCAGAGCACCGAGGCCCCATGGCACCTGTGGCCCTAGCTCTTATTGTGTGAGGAGTGCCCTGGTATGCATGCAGTACGATGCACCGCCGAGGGGTGGCGCTGCATGCACCAGCACTGATGGCAGCTGACTGGATTGGTGTGGTGTCCTTTCCATAACAAGGAAGCGATGGTCTCTGAAAGGTGGGAGAAGTTTCAGATTTCGTGTGACTAACAGCAAAGTGGGGGTGGGGGTCAGATGGGGTCTAGCCGAGTTAGTAACCTAGACTGGTCAGTCTTGGAAACAGAGCAAAAGCCAAATGAGGCCTTGCCCAGGGAGATCCTGTGAAGACAGAGAGGGTTACAGCCCCCTGCCTTGGGGCGCTACTTAACAAGGAGCAGAAGATGAACGTATGGTCACACGATCACAAATGCACTAACTGTTGTGGGCAATGGACAGAGGGCAGTTTTTAGACAATGTTGCACCCAGGGCAAAAAAACAGAATACTCCCACACACACGTTGCTCCTATACTGCTGCCATGCACTGCACTCCCGCTCCGAAATATTTCATCATCTCAATTTAAATACCGTTTTATTGACTTCTACTTAAAAATAGTAACTTTTTTAAAATTCTTTAAAAATGAATTTAAAGTGCAAATTGGTTCATTAAAACCATATACACTAGAATTAATAACTAGACAACACCATATAGAACAATGTGTAAAAGAGGAATTCCTTTTCTATCTCCTTGTCTAAATGCAGGGCGTGCTCCTAGATGGCGCGCTCCTAGATGGTTCTTTTGCAAAAGCGTCTATTGCTGCTGCGTGATCTATTTTCCCAACAATTTGGCTCTCAATTGAAAGTGCAGCAAGAGAGGGGGCGTTGCGTTCAACAGGCAAAATGACTGCCTCTCGTTGAACCTACGTATCCGTCGCCTGCACAAATTGAATTTGCCCGAGATAAGCTGAGAGGGAGAGCCCATGAGTGCAGGCCCATGATACGCAGACAAGGCTGCGTCGAGAGAGGGGTCGCCGTGCTCCCAGGACGTAGTGAAAGCAAAGGAGAGTGGAGCCACGGACCAGGTGAGGGGCGGCGTATTGTTGCAGTCTCCTCACTCCTGCCGTGGATAAGCCTGGAAGTGGCATAGTGCGGGGAACTGTTAGTGAGCAGGTGGGTGTATGCAACAAATGACCACTCGCTGACCCATACATAGTATGCATATTTAATAACAGACCCATAAGCAAGGTAAGGTGGGGAAACATAGGTCGTAAGCTTTATTACACCAAACAAAATACTCATAATAAAAGCACTGATAATAAACAACGTGAGATATGCTTTTGGGGAACATGGGATCAGGTGAGCAGGGGCCCTGCTCCATCATAGGGGCCAACTCGAGGCTGATCCCTGTCGGCACCCTGAGAGGGTACACAGCCACTCAGGTCCCCCCAAAAGTCCCTTATATGCATCCTCTTTCTGCCAATATCCCCTAAATAATTCTCGTGAAAATCTCCATCCCAGCTATTGTGAGATGGACCTCGTGTTGGTGGAACAATTCGTTAATATTCAAAGAAATAGCCCCATGTTTGATGAACTTGAGGCCGATGTACGAGCAGAAATTGCTCAGTGCTTTGCTTAATTTCCTTCTGGATATTTCTATTGCTTTATTTGAATCTTCTCCCCGCCAGTGCTGCCTCTGTAGTATCTCAGAGACCATGACCTCGCTCTCTCTCCAGCACCCTGCATTCCGCCTAAGCGAGGTGCACATTTCCCCCAAGAGTGCCTTCCTACCCAATTGTGTCCAATCATTGCCCCCTAAATGTATTACCAGAAGTTTGGGGGGAGTGTCCCTGACCCCTAAATGATCGGCTAGCCTGTCGTGTAGGTCCCCCCACTTCATGCCAGGTGTGCCCCACCAAGATGTGATTGTTCCTTGAAAATGTAGACCCTCTTGTGTGTCCTCCAGCAATCTATTTGCTCTTGCCACAAAAGAGTGGCCCACAATCCAGGCTGACTTAAAGGGGGAGTGGTCTATGGGGAGAAAGGCCAATGTTAGATGAAATCCTTCCTGATGTATTTCTTATAAGCCCCAGATTTGCAGCCCCCAATTCCTCTGATTGCTTTCTCATCCATCCCTCCCACCCAAGCTGAGGTTGCTGCCCCAATACGGAAAGAATCAGACCCAATCTCTGCGGGATCCTAGCCTACTGCCCTGATTGCTTTTTTGAGGACAGTCTGTAGTTGGAACCTGCTGAGGGCCTTGGCATTTTTATGCCTAAAAGTTGCCCACCTGGTTGTGGGCGCATGTGGAGGAATGCCCTGGTGGTGCAAATGGGGCAGTACCCTTTGTTGTCTATACAGTGCAGATTAATTATTCTCCCTTTTGCCAGTTGATCTATTTTGGATCTACTTAATTTAATTGCCATGCATTCCTTGTCCAAAATGATGTCGGATAGTGCTAGACCTTCCTTAGACAGGGTGTTTTTTGCCACTATTTCACTGATTCTAAATGCCCCAAAGTAATTCAGGCCGCCCTGAATAATGTCTCATATGTGTCATTGCATACTTTGTGTAAGATGTCTTTTCCATTTTTTAGTTAATCAAAGTTTAAAGGGTGCCTTGTGTCTTTCTTAACACCCTCCAATTTGGCCCAGCCTTTTAAGGCATGCTGTGTCAGTGAGCTGTGTGTGGGGTCCACCCCCCTGATAACCTACTATAGTAAGAGACAGCTGCCAGATGTGATGATGTCCACGTTTTTTCTTGTTTTGTTTGAATGCCCATTCAAGAAAATCATTCACACGCCTTTCTTGGATATCTCTGATGTTCCCAACTTTAGTTGGTATGGTAATGTTTATTTGTAAAGCGCCAATACACAAGGCAAGTGTTTTAAAGCGCACATGAAGGGAGGAACAAGGGGAAAAACAACAGTCATTCAGAACGATACAAGTCTGCACAGGCAGAGTAAGTGCATATAATACAATTAACAGTGTAGATAACAGCAAATAGGTCTGACAACGATTCTGAAGTTTTTCCAAGTGCACTGAGGCAGCACCATGCAAGGAGGGGAGACAGGGAAGATAGACAATCTTCAAGGCATGCTAAATTCAGATCGTGCAAGTGCACAGACAGTACAGGAGAGTGGGGGACAAGTGCAGGAGGAGTCCACGTGCGACGGTCAGTCAGAAACTGCGGTAAGCGTCGAGGGATGCCACTCTCATGGATCATTGATCAAGTGCAGTAACGATGAGGCAAGTGTAGGCCCGGAGGCAAGTGCATGCCCAGAGACAAGTGCGAGAATACTGGTGAGGGTGCCAGGGACTGTGAGACTCTGAGTTACACCCGTCGGCCAGTCAGCAAGCTGTTTGGAAAAGGAGGGAGAGAGGGTTAGAGCAGAGAGAGGGGTTAGCAGGGTAGAGGGAGAGAGAAGGAAGAGGAGAAGAGGAATGGCTTAAGGAGTTTCCGGAACTTAAGGAGATCAGGCTCAAGACGGAGGGCGGCAGGGAGGCTTTTTCAGAGGGAGGCCCCTGCAGAGGATAAAGCTCTCCCTCCAAATCTCTGCTTGGAGAACAGGCTCACTCGCAGAAGGTTGGAGATAGATGAGCGAAGGGCTCGGGAAGGACAGTATTTAGGTAGGCGTTGTTCCAGATAGGTAGGTCCCAGGCCCCAGAAAGCCCTGTGGACAATGCAGAGGGTCTTGAACTTGATCCTTGAAGCCACGGAGAGACAGTGGAGGGATTTCAGCGCCGTAGAGATGCAGTCCAAGGGCTTGAGGCCTAGGATAAGTCTTGCGGTTCTGTTCTGGATAAGTTGCAGAGGGTGCAAAGCTGAGGCAGGGAGGTTGAGAAAGAGGCTGTTGCATTAGTCCAGCCTTGAGAGAACCAGGGCTTTGGAAACAGTGAGCCACTTGGGGAAGGTGAGAAAAGGAAGAGTACCTCTGAGGAGATGCAGCTGGTAGTTGTATTTTTTAGAAATGTCCAAAATGTGAGTAGAGAAGGACAAAGTGGAGTCGAAGATGACCCCATGGTTTTTTGCCTTGCATGTGGGTGCGGGCGCAGTGCTAAGGGAGGCCGTCCAGAGTGAGAATGGGAAAGCGGGAGCAGGAGTCCCAATGCAGACGATATCAGTCTTGCTGGGGTTGAGACAGAGGTAATTTGCAGCACACTGTGACTAAATTACAGACAGACAGTCAGATATGAGGTAGAGGGTAGCCTGAAAGAGAGTTGCGTCTCAACCTCACAACACTGGAAGTTAGAGAAGAAATTGGCAATCACACATGCCAGGGCAGCCATGTAGACATTGAAAAACCAGGGGATAGGTTAGAACCCTGAGGAATGCCACAGGTTGAAAGAGTGATAGTAGCACTTTTTGGAAGGCTTCAGTCGGACCCTCATGACAGGGGCAAGAGTACCAAGGGTGTCAGAGATAGAGCGATTGAAATTAGCAAGGGCTCTGTCAGGGTGGGAGTCAGCCACAGGAGTAGGAGGCGGAGAGTAGGTGGAAGCAAAGGCAGCCGCTGTCACTCTTTTCATGGGTCTGGTGACTTTGAAACCGAGTGGACGCGCCGGGTGTGCCAATGCAAAGGGAGAGGAGAGGGTACAGAGAGGATCTTGTATCCTTTTGGGAGGAGTGTGTCAAAGCTCGTGACAGATCTGTTCTTGAACCATGTCTCTGTGATGGCGAGCACATCTAGATCCATGTCTTCAAGGAGGTTGCAGATGTCAGACGAGTGTTTGACAGCAGAGGGAGAGCTAAGTGACATGGGTGACAAGAGAGCCAGAGGGATACTGGAGGATGCCGGAGGAGCCAAGGCCGACAAGGGAGCTGGGACAGTGAGGCAAGGCAGGGGCACCTGTGCAGAGGAGGGAGGAAGGCACAGTAGGCAAGGGAGCCTGTGCAGAGGAGGAGGAAGGCACATCAGGCAATGGAACCTGTGCAGAGGAGGAAGAAGGCACAGTAGGCAAGGGAGCCTGTGCAGAGGAGGAGAAAGGCACATCAGGCAAGGGAGCCTGTGCAGAGGAGGAGGAAGGCACAGTAGGCAAGGGAGCATGTGCAGAGGAGGAGGAAGGCACAGCAAGCAAGGGAGCCTGTCCAGGGGGAGAGACAAGGTTTGAGAGAAGAGGTAGGAGCCTGACAAAGAGAAGGAGGTTTGGTTGATGGCCCTGAACCGTGATGGTTCCATTCCGATAGACTTTAATGATCACCCTGGAAACGGCGAAGAGGTCAAGGAGGACCTTTAATGCCACCATTAATGGGAGAAGAGGTGATAGGAGAGAGAAACCTGATCCACACTAGGTTGCTGAAAGTTGTTAAGGGTTTTGATGGTTGTTGAGAGCAGGGTTTACCTTGCTCTGATTGGGAGGGCGATGAGGGTGGGTTGGGTGGAGATGGGGTGGGATACAAGTTTTCAACAGTTGTGCTTGACAAACGATGCTCAGCGTAATAGCAGTTTCCAAATGTTAAACTTGTGGCAATACCCATTGTGGGGAGACATTGCTATTATACCCTTACACCATTTGAGAATGACTAGTATTTGCTTAATGAGCTAGAATATCGGAGGGATGGGTAACCCTGCAAAGTTGTAAAAGCTCATGGGCTATGTGAATAGACACAGGGTAACCATTGTCTTCCTCCAAGAGACACATGGAACAGGCAAGCTCAATGATAACTTTGCCAAAACATGGGTAGAAACAGGTATTCAATTAGCTATTTGACACACTACCAGGGAGTAGCAATTATATTCCATAAGTCGCTTAAATTCCTTTATTTTGGTCAGCACATGTGTAAAGAAGGTCCTTCTGCATCTCCTCAAGTATTCTGACATCTGTGGACTCTGACACTGGGGCTGGACCAAAGGAAGAATGGACACCCAGGTACAAGTTCACAGTCATCTTTCATACAAGTTCAAACATACACACTGGAAGCACACAGAGCTCCTGCAATCAGCTTGCTTATATAGGTCTTTTCAATGATGAAATACTTTCATGCACATTCAAGATACATATCTGATTGGTTCCCTTAGCCAGAATAAAAGTCCTCCTTATCTTTGATTGGTTGGCTTATCTGTTACTCATAAAGCCCACATGAGTTCATCCTTGGCAACCCCTGGTTGACTGACACATAGACTGATAAGCTTATTTTAGGCCAGCCAGACAAAAGTACACATCCTTTAACTTCTGCCAAGAAACAGTCCTTATCTGCTTCTCGAGGCCCTGCCAAATTTAATTGGCATCTTATACCTTGGGAAGCTCAATAAGCTCATTTTATTTGCTGTCAAGTATTTCTGCTGATCTGTACTAATTTGTAACTACCTTGCCTTTATCTGATTTACTATTAATCATGTCTACTTTCCCTGCCAAATATTCTAAATATATCCTTCCAGGCGTGATAATCTTATATTAAAATGCTGCCACAGAATATTCATTATCTGCATTAGTCAAGGCTGTGCACACCTGGTCTCACTATGCCATTTTGGATCTTGCATCCATTTTAGAAAATATCTCAGTCTGTTCAGCCTCGATACCAAACGGTAAGTCATTATTCACTTTTGATAATAACTAATTTTGTATCCAGTTTCCAGAATATATTCTTTACATATTCATGATGTGCGTATAATACCTGAGACACCCTTCACTTCCTGGGTCATTCTGACCCCAAAAACATATGTTGCCAACATGTACTCTTTATCTTCAAAAAGCACTATAATTCTGATTTTTGCAATACTTGAACCATCGATCAGCCTATCATGTTATTTGTACTCAGTTTGAGGGGGAAGGGGGTCTGGTACCCTTATACACTCCCCCTTCTGGTCAGTATTAGACAACTGTTCAATACACGACCACTATACCAGGTGTCCTCCCTCCCCCATATGAAGTGTAACTATACATCCCTGTCTCAGTCACTTCCCTCAGTGTGGTGATTTATCTCAACACGGGAGGTATCATAAAAACACTTCTACAGAATCAACAGTAACTTGAATCATTTTGTACTCCCTTAATCTAAAGCATATATGTATCTCGTTTTGCCAAAAGATCATTGCAACGTTTCGCCCTCTTTGAATTTTTATGCGTGTATCCTCAAAGAACAACTTTATTTGCTCTTGTCTGGATCCCACCCCAAATTAAATGTAAACATAACAGGCACAACAAGCGATTTTTTTTGCCCACTACGAGAATCGGGAGAAATCATTCCTTGAGGGAACCCACCAGATATTAAGTTGCACAAAGTGTGTGTGGAGGTTACCAACTGCAATTCATGACCCTAGGATAAAATTATGTGTGAATGATAATTATGATCATCGGACTTTAAGCAAGGCCGTTAAAAGCATCAAGAGGGTGGGCCTGCTCACTCCAAAAACACATACAAATACAACACACAGTAACAAACTGAAATTCATAACACGCTTCAATGCAGATAGTTCAAGTATATATAGAATTGTCAAGAGGCATTGACACTTCATTTAGATAGAGATATGATGACATGGTTGGACCCTTCCCTCAACTTTATCTAAAACAAAGCGGGAACCCTAAAGAATATATTGTGCCCATCATTCATGTCCAACCCACAATCAAAGCATACTTGGCTTCACCAAACCCACAACAACGGTTTCTACAAATGTGGGGGTTGTTCAATGTGTGCCTACGTGTTTGAAACTAGAAAAGTTGATTTTGGCATGGACTTTATGCTAATATGGCTGTGTCTTTCCTCTCTTTTTTGTTTTGTCGCTTTCTCTGGCTACATTGCATCCACTCAAATCTGAAAATCCTGCCACATCTAATTGATGACCAATATCCTTTTTTTATGTGGGCCTGTTTTAATTAACTCTGATTAGTATGCAAAGCTTCCACTAGCAGAGCTAACAAAGGACAGGGCGGATCCATTGAGCCTTTATTAGTTAATTAGGCTGGCCACGGCAGGAGGAAGGTTTTGCCCTTCCCCTTCTGAGATGCCTTGATGTACTCTTGGCTGTCATATCCCAACTAAATATGACAGGGGGACAGTGCCTGTAGGCTGTGTCCACCCAGATTACACAGGTCTATGTGTATGTCATGTGGTGAACATAGGAAAATGTGTGCGGATTAGCCCCACACATTTTCCAGAGGTTCATCTACCATCATTCAATTTCATTTAAAATTTCTAAAAAACCCAGGCAAGCTCACTCCCATAGTGCGGATAGTCGAATTCCTCACAGCCAGCACTCCGGAAATGGTCTCACTATATGCGGGGAGGACACTTCTCTTTATTAGAAACCCGCAAGACAACATACACCCGATTATGGATGATGTCACCAAATTCGTTGAGTTTTCAGGATTTAAGGTAAACTACACTAAGTCAGATATGTTTTCCTTCACATAAAACACTACTAAGCCCCAGTGTAGATACAAGCTAAATTGGGCACACTATAGCATTAAATATCTGGGAGTTACTATTTCCAGGAATAAGGACCTCCTCCAAGACCACATATTCAGGGTATATGTGGGACATCTTGAGGCTAAACTAAGCAAATGGAAGTACATCCCATTTTCACTGGCAGGAAGAATGGCCATAATCAAGATGATAATTGTGCCCAAATTACTATGTCTATTTTAAAAATACCACTATGGCTGGGTCGAGCCTTTGTCATTACTTTGCAGAAGGACTTGTCACAGTCGTACATAAAACATGGGAAAGCATAGCGCAACCACATAACCTAGTTGGTTTAATGGGCCCGAATTTGAGATATATTCGATAGCAGCCAGGCACACTTTGCATCCTACTGGTTTGGGACAGAAGGGGAACCCCCCCACCCCCAAGTCAAACTGGAGCAGGCAGCGGCCAGAAGGACATTGTTGAAAACACAGTTGACAGGAGGAACATATCATGGTGACTGTCAGTTCGACCTTTTAAGAATAACGCTTCTAGCATGGCCCAAAATGTACACTAGGATGGGCACAGTGACGCCCTATTGTAAACACCTGCCATTGTGGAAGTTCCCGGACATCCCACCCACATGGAATACAGCAATACAGACACATTAAGTAATGCCTCTTTTATGGAAAATAAGAAGTCAGACCTTTTGAAAAATGTGACCGTTACCCCATTGATAAAAAAATCTCCTTCAGACCCCAAAAACGTGGCCAATTACAGACCTATCACCAATGTTCCCTTTCTCCTGAAGTTGATTGACGAAATAGCTACATTGCAATTTCAGGAACATTTGAATAAGGGTGAAATTCTGCATGCCAGCCAATCGGGTTCAGATCTCGTCATAGCACAGAAAGTGCCATACTTGACCTGCATACAGAAATGTTATGCATCGTTGATGAACGTAAATCTGGGCTGCTGATGTTGTTAGATCTATCAGCAGCCTTTGATTTTTATCCATCATGAAACATTGATTAATAGGCTAGCTACTACTGGGCAATGCTCTAACAATGTGATTGCTTGGTTTGAATCTTTCCTGAGTAACAGAATGGCCAATATTACATGGGGGAATGCCCTTTCTGAGGCCAAGAAGATACATTTTGGAGTGCCACAGGATGCATGCTTGTCCCCAGCACTTTTCAATGTGTTCTGCCCCCCTTTATGCGATCTCCTAGATTCCCTAGGACTCTATTTCACGAATTATACAGATGACACAGCTCATTCTGGAGCTGAGTAGTAACTACGAGAAAGATGGCGAGCGCATTTCATTCATCTATGATTCCATCAAGTCCTGGATGACAAGAAATGGTTTTTGACTAAACAGGTCCAAGACTGAATTGTTGATTTTTGGGTTTGTGAAATCGCGGGCCAAATTGGATGCACAGTTCTCAAGTTCCAACATTGATCAACATATGATCAAAGTGGTGAACCAGGTGAATACGCTTGGCATGATGCTAGTTTCAACACTTAGTGCTGATGCCCAAGCTACTAATATAATGAAGAACTCTCAATATTTTCTAAGACTCCTACGCCTGATGAAGCCTTATGTATCTCCTGTCAATTGTGGGACACCGGTTCGTACCCTGATCTTACTGTAATGCCTTAATAGGGGGTGCCGGAAAAGGCTGCATAAAGACACTACAGATATTGCAAAATGATGCAGTAAGAATTGTAAAAAGAATTCCTAGGAGGGACCCCATTTCAGAACATAGAAGGGAACTTCATTGGCTCCCGATGGAAGCCAGAATTCAGTTCAAAATAAATCTCAGCACACACGGATGTTTGTTTGGTCAAGCTCCTTTGCACCTAAAACACGCTCTTCAGTTCGACAATTGGTCAGAATCACGCGATCTAGAGACACAATACTGTTGGCCTGTCCGAAAATAAAACGTGTTAGGGGAAATTAATGGTCTTTCCCTGTGTTAGCTGCATATTTTTGGAACAACCTCCCACTGGAATTGCGGTTGGAAAGGAACGTACTCACCTTCCAGAAGGAGCTGAAGACGTTCCTGTTCATTTAACCAGGTTTCCCCTTTATTTTTCTGTTTTTTTAGCAAGTTTCTGTGCTGCTGTGCTTGTGTTTGTCTTTCCGTGCCCTGAAGCCTGTGGGCTTTCGGCGCATAACAAGTACATACATTAACATTGGAGCGATCTAGCCTATACCACCATTGGGGATATGTACCCAGACGGCCATTTTCTGGTACTGCAGAAATGGAAGAGAGAACATAGGGGTATGCCTATCAAAACACTGCAATATTACAGATTGAGGGCAGGGTTTAAAAGGCCATGGCAGACTTTCCCCTTGCAACCAGTAGATAATGCATATGCAGCATATATAGCAAACTCATATGGATGCTGTAGAATGGTAGCTACATTATACAAGATGGTTATTGATCAAACACTGATGCAAAGAGAGAGATAAATGAGCATTAGACCTTGACACTGCAATCATTAACAACGACTGTACCAAGATGTGTAGCCTCACTGGCCAGGTCTCATTAAACACGAGATTTAAATTGATCCAATTCAAAATATTAAACAGACTACACTGCACGCCGGCAAAACTGTGAAAGCTCTTTAACAATAAAACAGGTCTATGCCCCAGATGAGGGGAGGAGGATGCGGGCTACATACACATGTTATGGGACTGCCTCAGATGACGTAGCATATGCAACAAGCTGACAGTACAGAGACACCAGTGCATGTAACTCCTACGGGATGTCTGTCTGGATTTTGGGGACGTGTCCCTGAACATAAGAGGCCTTTTCTTAACTTCGGCTGCCTGTTGGCGAAAAGATGTATTTTGAGGGAGTGGATTGGCACATTGCTCCGACACTGGAAGAATCGATGAAGGTTGTCGTACAGGCAAATCGCGATGAAGAGTTCATCGTGACGCTGCCAGTGATGTCAAGACCAAAAGACATTTGGGGAGACTTTAAAATCCTCCTCCTGAGAACGGAGACACAGAATCAGCACAATCTACCTAGCTAGGGCCACGTGGGGGAGGGGACAACGTGATTATGGTGGGGAAGGGTGGGGAGGCATGTGACTCCTGCTGTCGATCACCACGATATGTACCCAGACGGAGAATAATATGAACCTGGGGTGTTGCTAGGTCTGGAAAAGATCAGGGGTACGCTAATGTCGGGATTGTCTGGACTTGGGGCTAGCTAGCTTTTTGGTTGTAGTTCCTGAGATTCTATCTGGGTTTACAACCAAAAGACCAGGGGCTATAGCTCCCTCTGCGCCCCCCAGAAACGCCTCTGGCATGAACACTTGTGATAATACAGTAACAGTGGAAAAGTTGGAACCTGTGGCATTTGTCAAGCAAATAAATAACTTAAAAAAAAAGAAAAATAAATTGCAGCAAGAGCCAGTAGCTATCATCCGTTAGTGAACACAGCGCGCAGAAAATGTTCGAAATGTTTCGGCAAAAGAATGGAAGAAGGGTGTGAAATAAAGGCAAAGATTTAGGCGGTGGTGAAAGGTAGACCCTTCTTCATTCTCAGGGCGATGAAACAAATACCATCAGTCGGTAATAATAACACGGTTTGATACAGAGCTTAGAAGTGGTCCATCTACATGAAGCTCTATGAAAGTCACCAAATTATATGATGCAAGTACAATGTCAACATAATGAAATGGCTCAAAAATTATGCTGGCTGCAGTTATCTGATTGCAAAAGCTGGCCATTTGTGTGACTACATGGCAATGGTGCGCGTTCCGTACTGTATAATGACAATACCTGTGATAGGTTTTATATCAACATATCCTGCAAAACCTATGAAAAGATGATAACTCGGGCATGCACTTTTAAATGTACAAAGGCATGTGATCGCAATACCTACAGTAGCAAGAAAACACCTTTTCGATAGACACATGTCAAAACTGTTGGCTTTGACATTAATTGTAACTACAATAATTGTTTTCTAACTTTGCATATACACATTTCTACAGTAAATAGCACAGACACAAACACGCACCACCAAACACAGGAAGTAATCCCCTTAAATGCAATCCCCTCAGCCTCCAACCTTTCCATTTCTCCAACTTCTGAACTCCTTTGCTAAAACCTAAGGAGCAGCAAGTAACAATGGGTACAAATACTGCCTTTTTCCACACTTACTCAAACTGTTTTTGCCTCCCAGTGAAGAGCATAGTTTGGCAAATGGGGTTCCATGCCCGGGGGAGCTGTAGTCTTTTGTTTCAACTGTCTTGACATACCAGAAAAGAATGATTTTCAAAAGAATTTCCAGTGGTGTTCAGGTGATATTGGGTCACTCGTTTGATTGCCCCAAAACCTCCCAAAAACATGAAAACTAGGAAATGGGCTTAGTTACCTGCTAAAGGACCATACCTGAATGCCAACACCTCCCTTCCTCATATGACGACTTCCTTTGGTCGTTTACTTTGGTTCCCCTTCTGGACTCCACAGCCACCTACACCTGCAGGCTATCTCTGGCCGTTTTGATTAAGCTAGCACAAACAAAAGCAGCACTTCAGTCCACCATAAAAGCCCAACCCTCCATTCTGGCTTGCCAGTGCTACACAGATAATGTCACACTGTTGGAGCATGATTCGTTTCTTTGGTAACAAGGTTACAAGATATTGGCCCTCATTACGACCCTGGCGGAAATCGAAAAACGATGGCGGAAATGCAATACCGCCATCGAATACCGCTCGGTGCGATTATGACCCGTCACCGTAAAGTACGATGCCATTAGCGACACCGTAGTGAACGCCAACGCTAACTGCACCAAGCACGCGCGCGCGCGCCATGCCAAACCGTAAATACCACCATGGCGCAACGGTACGCGAATTCCGACCCTAGCGGACATGTACCTAACGCCATCAAGCACGGCGGAAAGTACCATTCCGCCATGGTGAGAAGTACGGCATCGCGAATCAACCGTAAACGGCCCCCCTGAGTGCCTGTACACCGCTCCCTGGCCACATTGTACAACTCCCCGTAGGTGCAATGAAGTCACAATGCAACCAGTGAAATGTACAAGTCACCCATGCATGCCAACGAACAAAAGAATCTCAAGAGGGGCCAATGGGAGCTGCAGGGCACAGATGGCACGAATACAGAAGCCATTCCAATGGACATGACCTCAGTCTCCCACCAAGAAACGCACGCAAACACAGGCACCTGTGACCAGCAATATTCCGAAAATCACATCATTCCACCAGTCCACCTGGCTGACCGGCATCTGTTACACAAAACCTAATCCCCCGCCCCTGAGCATGACATCATTCAAACAGTCATATTGGCAGCCCTCATCCCTGACCTCACTGGGCTTCGTAGGCAAACGCGCCCAGCACAGTACCACGCAACTATACTCCGAAGCTGGAACACAATGCAGATCTCCTCACAATACATCGCTCCCCAAATAGGAATATGCCACATCACTTGCAGAGAAGAACGCTACACGGCCCATATCAGAATAGAAATTTAATGCACAACAAATTCACCAAGCCCATACAGCCATTAGGCCATGAACTCCAAAACACATTTCACCATTGTGGGCTGCATCCGCAAGAAATGACCAGCTACTTCTTGTGTGACGCCCTGTTCCTTCATGGTACACAGGGCCACATTCTCGTACGAAAAGGCAACATGGAAGCGCACAGAACCGCAGGGCCGTCCCAATGGGGAGGCACTAGTCCAGCTGAAAGGCCGAAATGTTGCTCCGAGCCACTAGTACTGCGTAAGGGCATGTGGCCCATTGGCGATCATCCCATAAGATCGTAATGCTGCTCCACTGATTAACACGAAGCAGCAGGTGTCGGGAGTAAAAGCCATCTGCAGGAGTGGCATACAGATGGCAGTGGCAAAAGGGGAGGAGATACCTGTCAACCAAAAGAAAAGAAAAAGAATAGAATGGCCATCAGAACTACATTCGAACAACTCACTTCAATGATCACACTAAATCCACAGCCATATGCATGCTAGCCCACTCCAAAGGATCATCACCACCCAAAAACCACTTGCGACTCATAACTATCTATATTGAGGTGAAAACACCATCACAAACGAGTGTACCTGTGCATGCGTCTGTGAAAACAGAATCCATCAGATGGGATTGGTAACGTGCATGGACACAAGTGTCTGAAGGCGCGTCGAGACAGGGAGGGCTCAACAAGGCCAGATAGACGATGGTCCCACTATGGCAGCCCTGCATCACATAGCGCAGGGGAGGCGGACAGATTCCAAGAAGCCCTGTACATGGCAAACACTGTATCAAATCATCTGTCCATGCATCCATTCATCATTCCCTCATCCCGTAATGATAACGCCTGTTTCCATACTCACATAACATGTGAGAATTCCATTGAGTCTGTGCGTTATGCAGCCTGCAAAATCCACTGTGCCCCAGCCCGTAATTCCAGTGTTGTGAAGTAACATGTATTTGGGAACGTCCGGCCTCATCGTCCACTTCGCTATTGCGCATCCCAAACTATTCATAGCAATAATTGCATCCTCGCCATGGCCCCTGTCCCAAGGACATTGAACAATAGAACGTTATATTTGCAGTCAGACCTGTGGGCATCTCCTCGCCGCTAGCTGATAACCGAAAGCGCCGCCCTTCGAATTCCTCATTTGCAACATCACGTCGAAAAGGCATCTGTGGCCGCTTGAAATCACAAATTAATCCATCGAGTGCGGCTGTGTGTGAAAATGGCAACTGCCTTCACTCACAAATGGGACGCCCCGCCCGTCGTTGCAACTCGGTACAGTGATGCATGAGGGTCCACCGTTACTCGAGTACTACGTTCCACTGACCCTTCACAAGTCTGTTCGCGACTGCTAAGATAGTATGTGAAACAATGGGACCATAGCCGAATGAACATATCAACCAATTTTACACGGCCATCGGGTACAAATACATGATAGTAATAGCAAGATGCCATTCCTCGAATTGCAGCGTTGTGTGCGGGACGTGCTCGGCCAAAGGGGAGAGCAGCTTGCACAGGTGGAATGAATCACCACAGGTGGAGGCCATACAGCCTGAAAACACATAAATTGCACACCCAGTCTCCTCCCACAACCACACCCACTCCGAAATGCTACCGGCAGGACTAGCTATGTTGGCCCTGGGGGACCTGATCGCACTGCAAGTACTCCAACTTCAAGAAGAAGACGAACACCAACTACAACCGGCCGCACGGAGGGGACGCAGGAGGAGGAGGAGGGCAAGGCAGGGCCAGCAAGGGCCGCCAGCACAGCCACTACCACCACGCAGGCAGCCCGCAATCCCACGCCTCCGAGCACATCCGTTCAACCTCACTGATGAGCAGATCCACACCCTCTACCGTTTGGACCGGGACACCATAGCCGCCATTGTGGACATGACACAGGCTGACCTTGTCAGCATGATAGATAGCCCAACCGCCATCCCACCCCTACTGAAGGTGGTGTCTGTACTCCACTTCCTGGCCACAGGCACCTACCAGCACACAGTCGGACAGTTGCATGGCATTTCTCAGCCACTGTTCTCACGGACACTATTGCAAGTGCTCGATGCCCTCCTGCAGCACGCAGACGACTACATCTCTCTACCACGCTCGGAGCAGGAAATTACCAACACAAAAGTGGGATTGCATGCACTTGGCGGCATACCGGGTTGCCTTGGTGCCATCGACTGCACCCATGTGGAATTGGTCGTCCCACATGCCATGGAGGCCCAGTACCGCAACCGAAAACAATTTCATTCTCTGAATGTACAAATGGTGTGTGACTCCAACAGGATCATTACACATTGTTGTGCCCGATTCCCTGGATCAACCCATGATTCTATGGTCTTGAGGAACTCAACAATACCACGCTACATGGAGCGACACGCAGGGTACAGATCCTGGCTACTCGGTGAGTCTCATTTCATGCATGATGATGTGGGGTATGTGATGCGGCAATGACCTGGCAGGAAGGGGGGGGGGTGCGTACGTAGCAATGGCATTCCACATAATTCGTTTATCGTCCACATACAGGTGATGCCGGATATCCACTGAAGAGATGGCTCCTCACACCAGTCCGGAACCCACGGGACCAGCATGAGGAGGACTACAACCATGCCCACTCACGTACCCGTGTAGTCATTGAACAGGCATTCGGCCTACTGAAGACTCGTTTCCGGTGCCTCAGCAGGTCTGGCGGGGCACTCCTGTACCGCCATGAGAAGGTTGCAAAGATGGTGATGGCATGTGTCATGCTACACAACATGTGCGTACGTAGAAATGTGCCCATGCCCCCTGACGCAGAACTGCAAGCACCTGAAGATGGTCATGATGAGGGTGGGGATGTGGCAGCACCTCATGGAGTCCGCGAGGCACAGGAGGCCCGTGACATTCGTCAGCATCTCATTGATGCATGCTTCTAGCACTCACGCCTGGTGGCTGATACATGGACACGGGACTCGTGGCACTGTGTGTGTCTGGTACATGCACAATATGGACTGTACGCCTATGATGGCCTAGTACACAAAGATCATTGTCCACACATTTCATTGGTTGATCGTGCATTGTTTATGGCATATGTGATATCATGTTGAACACCCTATCGACCCGCCACCCAAGTGAGCCCAACACACCCCCTCCACCCTCCTACCTCCCCCCCGAACACCAGTGTCCAAAGATGCACATTGTCAGTGGGCAGTCGCTATTGCAAGCCCCCTCTGCGGGTATCAGGGACACCCCTGCCTGTGGAGCGCAGGTTCCTCCCAGATCTACGTTGGGGGCTGCCCTGGACGGAACTTGCAACGGATGATGTCTCTGCCTGCTCACGTCCATGCATGTCCCTAAGGGTTTGTGAGAGCTCAGTGAGCACACGGCGCACTGCGGCAAGTTCGGCACATACGTCTTTGGACGTCGCATGCAGTTCCCCCCTCAGGCTCTCGGTGCTTCTCTCCATTTGGACTCTCAGGCTCTCGGTGCTACTCTCCATTTGGACTCTCAGGCTCTCGGTGCTACTCTCCATTTGTGCCCTTAGTGTCTCTGTACTTCTCTCCATTTCTGCCCTGAGTGTCTCAGTTGATGTTTCTATGTCTGCCTTAGTGCCCCCACATTCATCGGCATGGTCCTTGAGGAGCGTGGCCAGTTGCTGCTGTTGCACGATTAACTGGTCGAGGGACTGTTGCCTCTGCTGGGCCATGGCCATTTGCGGTGGTGTCACAGAGTGGCTGGTCGCCTCATGTTGCCCTGCCACAGGGCTTGTGGGGGATGGCCAGTCGACGTCTTGTGGGTGCCCCTGCGTGGTATCCTCATGGTGTACGGGATGGAACAGACAGGGGGATTGGGACAGGTCATGGATGGATCTGACTTCGACATCCCCGTCTTCTGTGTCGGAGCATGCTGCCATTAATGGGGTGTCACCTATGGTGCTGCTGCCACCAGAGGCAGTGCCTTCTGTGGCATCCATTGGGGGGACCTGTGGTGCTGCTGTTGTGGGCATGCTGGCTGCTGGGCTGCATGTTGATGTTCCCTCCTCTGCTGCCACTTGATTTGTGCTGCTGCCGTGTCTTGATGCGTGCAGCTGAGGTGGAGGGTCTTTGGCCGTTGGTCTTGGCCCTCTTTGCAGGTGTGCTGGTAGGGGTGTCCTGAAGCTCGTCGTTTGGATCGGACCCTGTGGTGGAGTAAAGGAGGGCGAGCATTATTAATGGGTCTGTGGGAATTGGAATGGCAATGTATCACATGCATTGGGGTGGTACCTGAGGGTGATTTGGGTCGGGGCCTTGGAGGTGCTTTCATTTGTGTGTGGAGTGAGGGTGCAGTTGTTTGGCAGCCTGCAGTTAGGGTGTGCCTGCTGCACGTGTAGTGGGTGTTTTAGGGGTTTTTAATTATTTATGTATTTATTGTGAGTTTTAAAGTGCGCTATCAGGCCAATGTGTGTGGACGTTCTCCTGGCCATGTGTTACTGTTGCGATTTGTGGACACATGTGATTCACATGATTGGACATTGTGGATTTGGCATGGTTTTATTTGGGACACCTACCTGATTCTCCGGATGTCTGCACTCCTTTCTCCATCCCTCCGACTCCCTCTATGCTCTCCATTCCTATGGTGGAGGCACAGATTTCTTCCCAGGGGGTCAACTTGATGGGTGATTCCGATCCTCCCCCGGTGGCTGTGGCAATGTTGCGGTTGGCAGACAGTATGCTACGGACGCGTATCCGCAGGTCGTCCCATCGCTTTCTGCATTGCTGTGGGTTGCGGGGTGCGGTCCCCACCGCACTTACCCGCTGTGCCACCAGGGCCCATATGGCCTTCTTGTTCGCAAGTGCCGTCCTGGTCATTTGCGTGGAGAAGACGGCGGCGGCATTCTCCTGGAGGGTCTCTGTAAGCACGGTGAGTTCCTCACGGGAGAAGTGGACCTGCCGCTTGCGGTCGCACGCTTTCTTCGCGACTTTTCCCATTTTTCTTGGTTTCACTAGGGTGGATGACGGGTTGGGATGTGTCTCAGGGTAGTGTTTTTAGTGGTTGTGTGGATTTTGTGGTTTTATAGGTGTACGGCGTGTTGTTTCCCGTTCCGGGCCCATGTTTTTACTTCCGTTTCCGTATATTTACGGTCACCGTACTTTCCGGTTGGCGCTCACTGCGGTGTCCGCTAAGATGGGTGGCGGTATTGCACCTAGGGCGCCGTACGGCGGCGGTGTGGGCCGTTTTGGGGTAATTTCCGCCATCGCGGACTTTGCACTTCCGCCATGCCGTGGTGCTCGTGCCCGATGGGTCGGAATGGGCCGCACTTTGCTCCATCGTGCAATGGCGGAAACGCTATTTACGCTGTGGCGGTCCGGTCAGTCACTTTCCGCCAGGGTCGTAATGAGGGCCATTGTATTTCTATTGTGCTCGTACACAAGTGTTTCAGAGCGCGACAAGGCAAGGGAGGGGAACAGGGGAGAACAAAACAACGATCTTACTAGGCCCAGTGACATTGAGAATGTGCAAGTGCATGGGGGATGGGAAAAGTGCATGGAAGGGGGAGAAGTGGAAAGTGCAAAGCAAAGGAGAAACAGATAAATAATAATAAATAAACAAATAAATAGATAGTAAAGGCAACAAACAGTGGTAGGGCAGCCAGCTATTTGCAAGTGCTAGGTTTAAGGCAGCAGACAGGGTAGGGCTGATACGTGCAGGAAGAAAAGGGGGGGCTGTATGGGTACAGATACAGACCGCAGTGCAATGGGTGGGCAAGGAGAACAGATCAGCATGGGAGAGGAAGTGCGAAGGCAGAAGAAAAGAGGAAGGTCTTGAGGTGCTTCCGGAGAAGGTTCTCCTCAGGTTTTAGACTGGCAGGGAGGCTGTTCGAGAGGGAGGCTCCAGCCGAAGACAGAGATCTACCCCCAGCTTGTTTCTTTGAAAAACGACTGACCCTCAGGGAGTTAGAGGTAGAGGAGCGAAGAGCTCAAGAGGGGAGGTATTTGCAGAGGGATTGCTGAATGTATTTTGGACCCAGGCCCCAGAAAGCCTTGTGGACAATGCAGAGGGTTTTGAATGTAATCCTTTAATCCACTTGGGGCCAATGGAGAGATTTCAGAGGTGGAGAGATATGATCCCAGGGCTTGAGGCCAAGGACAAGTCTTGTAGTCCTGTTCTGGATTAGTTGCAGAGGGCGGAGAGTAGAGGCAGGTAGATTTAGAAAAAGGCTGTTACAATAGTCCAACCTAGAGAGAACCAGAGCTTGGGAGACCATGAGTTTTGACTTTTTAGAGACCTCAGAGATGTGGGCAGAGAAGGAAAGTGTGGAGTCAAAGATGATCCCGAGGTTCTTAGCCTCGCAGGTGGGGGTAGGAGGAAGGCCAAGGGAAGCCGGCCAGAGAGTGAGGGGAAAGGATGGTGAAGGTGTGCCGATGAGGAGGATTTCCATCTTGCTGTCATTCAGACAAAGATCACTGGCGGCACACCAATCTTGAAGGGCAGTTAGGCAATCAGAGATGAGAGAGGGAGAGGAGGTGGCCGGGGGCAGCCTGAAAATGAGTTGAGTGTTGCCAGCGTAACACTGGAAATTTGAGCAGAAAATGGCAATGCAGTGGGTGAGAGTTGCCAGGTGTTGGTTGAAAAGCCAGGGCAAGAGGTTAGACCCCTGGGGAACACCACAGGTAGAGAGGAAGATAGATGATAGGAAGGACCCAAGTTGGACCTGGGAGGGTCGATCAGAGAGGAAAGAGGTCAGACAAGCCAGGGCCTGATCAGTGATACCCAGGTTATCACAGAGACGGTTGAGCAGGATAGTATGGTTGACCGTGTCGAAGGCAGAAGAGAGATCGAGGAGGATGAGGACAGAGGGAATGTTAGTCAATGTTGGAGAGCAGATCTTCACAGATGTTCCGGAGAGCAGTTTCCATGCATCTGCTAGCTCTGAAGCCAGACTGGTGGTAATGGAGACTGCCAACAGAATTGAAATGAAGGTTAAGCTGAGGGATGGCCAACTTTTCAAGGCGTTTGCCCAGAAAGGGAGTAATGGAAATTGGGCGATAGTTAGCCGGACAAGAAGGATCAGCTGTGGGCTTCTTGAGAAGAGCTGCAGTCAGTAAGCTGATCAGGTGGTGTCATTCTGCATAGAGAGGATGCATTGCACAGAATAATGTTCCATTGCACACCTTCAGCAGCTTGTGCTAGCTTCTTGGGGTCCAGTTCCTTAGTGTCAGCAAGGTGCTGTTTCAGGTCTGGGGAACAGGTATCAAAAATACTTTCTAGCATGACAAGGAATCTCATACCATCATAAGTGCTCACCTTGTAGTGGGCCTATCCACCCACCTAAGTGTTTCAGGCTTTCACACACCCAAGTGACCCACAAGCTTCCATCTTTCTTCTTGTGGTCCTTAAACCTTTTTAGGTATTGGGAAGGGGTCTTCCCAAACCTGGCTATGAGAGCAGTTTTTACCATCTGGGGAAGCCTAGAGATGCAACCCATGGAACAAATTCACTATCATACATACCTTGTACTTTGCATTTAACATTGTGTTTTATAAGCAGAAGCAGGTTCCTGGCAGGTGCATGATTTCCATGTATGCATTGTGTTTTTGCTGTGCCTTGGGACACCTGCTTTGTGTTTGGAGACCATTCCCTTGACCCCTCCTTCCCTCCCTGCCCCCCTGTACACCCACCAGAACCAGATTGGATGCTGGGGCCAAGGCAGTGACCAGAACTCTCAGTCTTAAGTAACTTCCCCAGGGCAGCCACAGCCCAGGCAGTCAGCAAAGGGCCACAGATAAGCGCATCTCCTCTACTAAGCAGCTCCACTCCATGTTTGACCGTGTTCGCCTGGGGTAACTGGAGCAGCCAACCAGCAGCAACAGACAAGGTAAGTGTGGTGTGGGGAGGGGTTACAGCCATCACTGTACTCCAGTAAAACCCCACACTACTACCATTACCTATCATTATTTAGCCTAAATTACGTACGGTAGCCATACTTCACATCCAAGCTGTTGGTATAGCCAGAGGCATAGACAGGGTGGAGCCTGAGTGGGCAAAGCCCACCTAAATCTGTAAATTCCCACTCAGCAACACTGTGTGAGCATTTACAGATGTTAATGTCACTGCGCTGGGCCCAACTACATCAGCTTCAGGCCCCGCTTGTTCGACAGTACTGGCTATGCCTTTGGATGTAGACTTTATATCCCCTCTGGGTTTAGATGTGCCCTCCATGATTCCAGAACACATGTGAAACGACGAAGATGATCCATGATGTTCAACCCAGAGGTGTCCGTTCAGCCCAGTGGAAGAATCACACCCGGGTACCCCTCTGGTGCTGGTGGGAGAGCAGTGTAGAATCCCAGCCCGGGCCAGGCTGGAGGTATATAACCAGCCCGGAACTGGGAGCAGTTCCCCAGCACCACAATAGAATGACCTTCCCACTATTAACGTGGTAGCGGGCAGTGCAATCACTGAAGGTGGGAGTCCTTGATACTCAGGTGAGTACAGAAAAGGAGTGAAGAAGGAATCAGCCCAACGCAAGGTAATGAAAGAGGAGACTGCAAGCAGCCAAGCAGGAAGTCCAGGGCAACAGAAAAGAAAAGGCTGGTCAGCAGGGGAAACAGGAGGCCAGAAGGCAGGCAAGCCAGCAAGGAGGACAAGGGCAAGCCCAGAGCACAGCAATAGGTAAGGCAAAGGTTCAGTAAAGTAGGATTTCCTCTAGAGAAAAGGTTGCGACGCGCCGAGCACCATGGTCGACGGGTTTACATGGGACAGGGTGGCCAATGGGGGCTGTGCACAGAGGCGCTGGTTGCCCGTGACAACAGACCACACCATGTACACAGCACATGTGCGAAATCCAGCCGCCGCCCCCGGCACATACGTGGAACGCGCAACATGGTGGCCCCCAGCCATCAAAGATGATCGGCATGCCGACGCGGCTACAGGATGTCCCGTTGCCGCCAGCGGGGTAGCCAAGGTAGGACACTAGCACGTGCTGTGACACCCTGCTGGACTCTGAGATACAACTGCAGTGCGCCCTATAGTTGGTCATTGTGTTCAGCACCATAGCTAGTTTCTGTTGAATGTTAACAAGCCCTATAACAGCTTTATTAATAGGCATTACGGGCGAGAAGCACAACGATTGCTGAGCTCCAGAAGCCAAGCCACTCTTACACGACTACTGCTATATAAACTATGCTAGCATAGTTGGCCTCTGTGCTGAATTGTAATACCCTCTATAGTCAACCCTTGTGATTAGCTTCATAGTTAGCCACTGAACTGAATTGTGTAAATGTGTTAGACCTACATGTAAACTAGGGGGCAGACGTCATGCAGGATTTAGATGCATCTTGTGGGAAAGAAATGTGTTGTGCCCAGATGTACTTTTGGGGAAGGAAATGTGTTACAATAGACATTTTGGAAGATTAGCAATGCGTCACACTCAGATAGAAATGTGAAGAAATGTGAAGATTAGCCATGCATCACATTTAAATAGAATTGTGAAAGGTTAGCCACGCGTCACATTTAGACAGAATTGTGAAAGGTTAGCCATGCATCACCTTTAGATAGAATTGTGAAGCTTAGCCACGTGTCCCATATTGCGAAAGATTAGCCATGTGTCACATTTAGATATAATTGTGAAGGTTAGCCATGCATCACATTTAGATAGAACTGTGAAATTAGCAATGTGTCACATTAAGATAGAATCATGAAGATTAGCCACCTAGAAGAACTTTGAGAGTACCCAATGTACTAACACCCCCTCTCTTGCTCTCCTGCTTCACACCTCCCTTGTATGAGGAGGACTCTGGTGGCTTTACGTGAAAAGGCAGAGGAGTTTGGGACTCATTCTTTCAGAATAGGGGCAGTGTTGGAGGGGAGTAGGATAGGATTGTCCGAGGATGGTGTGAAGAGTATAGGGCACTGGAAATCGGCAAAGTATAAGGCATACATTAAACAGCTGGGTGACGTGAGCTCTTAGGTGAGACAGGATGGTGGGGGGTTTTCAGCCAGGAAGCTCATTGTCTTTTCTCTTTGAGATGCGTCTCGAAGAAGCGGTGAGGTGCCTCAGAGATGGATATGCGGCCACTTCATGGTGAAATGGGCAGGGAAAGCTGGGTCAAAGAGGACATTTGGTAACCAGTTGGGGTGTAGCTATGAAATGGCTTTCTTGAGCTGGTCTGGGGAGGGGGGGTTCAGGTGGGACAAGTTGCTGATAAAGTTGGCAGGTATGAGGGAACTCCATGGGGCGCTGGCGGCGCTGCCGTCACATGCTGGGGAGAATGATTTCGTTAAGGAGCCAGGTGTGGCGCTGCTAAAGAAAATGCAGAGGGACCTCAGTTGGTTGAGGGAGATTTGGCCAGCGGTTATTTTGTTCTGGACTGAGTTGATGCCAAGGATAGTGTGGAGGGGAGCTGTGAAGGAGGGGGGGATGGAGCTGTTGAGGAAAAAAATTTAAAAGGGAAATGTTGATATTTTGCAGGTCTTTGAGGTTCGGACGCTTGTGCACCCGGGCATTAAGCATGAGAATTTCGATTGTTCCGTAAGGATGGCGTTCATTTGTCAGTTTTGGGGAATCAGCACAATTTGTTGGACTTCATGTTAGCGGTGGTGAATATCGTAAAAGGATGGAGGTAAAAGGGGGGCAGAAAGAACACCCGGGGGAGGGTTTTTCTTGTGCCGGAGACATGGCCCTTTGCAGGGTGGTCGGGGGAAGCAAAAGGGGCAGTACCGCAGTAAAGGAGAGGAGTAGCACTGTTTGCATGGAAAGGCTAGCCCGGGGGTTACACAAAGGAGGAAGGGGTATGGAAGAAGGTGGGGCGTGGCTTCTGGAACAAGACAGGTATACCAGTGGAATGAAGGGTGAGATGATTTGAGCGAAGGGGAGGGAAATAAGGGGCAGGAATTGAAGTAGTGTTTAATTAATTAATTGATTTGGTGATTGTTAATTATTCGTAGTCTGTAAGTCCAAGGCACCAAGTTAGCGTGTATTTGTAAGCTGTGGCCTGTCACATTAAAGCGTTCTTTTTCACTAAATGCAAGTCTGGGATGTTTGTGCAGTTGAGCCCAAGGGAGGAACCTGGGGGTACACGTATGCGCTTCCCCCGGGGTATTTGGACACTGTACAGGCCAGTGAGCTGTCAGGGAGGTAGAATGCCCCTCTACCCCCCTGCCAGCTTTCCTTGGGATAATTAAGGGCAGGTAAGGTTCCTTGGGATAAAAAAGGGCAGGTAAAGTTCAGGAGCAAGCAACGATTGGTGGCTGTAGTCGTGTTTCGCTCCCTCCCACAGTTTAGGTGTTTTTTTTTCTTTTTGGGCAGGCGCCAGAGAGGGATGGTAGGTTTTAATGGGAGGGCAGCCTCATAAAGGGGGGGTGGCGTTGGTGAGACAGGCTGGGGCATTCGTTTTTTTATATGTTAAATGGTTATTGCTGTTTCTGATGTGGCAGGTCAGCCGGGCTGTGCTGCCAAGAGCAGGACAGAAGGAGATTTGTGTTTAGGGGAGCATGAGGGAGAGGTCTATGTGAGGTGGGGTTGCCGGGAACATGGCTCTTTGGAGGATGGTTGGGGGAAGCAAAAAGGGGTAGTAGCATGGTAAAGGAGGGGGTAGCACTGATTGCATGGATAGGCTAGCCTGAGCGTACAAAAAGGGTGAAGAGGTGTAGAGGAGGTCCCAAGTACAGCTGCACTCCAACCGTCCATTTTGAAGTACCAGGAACATTCACGCCAAAGTATGATATGATATGATATGGCATTTATAATGCCTATACACAAGTGTTTTAAGGTGCGACGAGGCAAAGGGAGGGGAAAACAGTGGAAGACAAACAACGATCCTACTAGGCCAGGTATCATTCAGATCACGCAAGTGCGAGGGAAGGGAAAAAGGGAAGAGTGCCAGGGGGAGGGGAAGGGGAAAGTGCAGTACATGGGATAGAAGAATAAATACGCTAATAAGATGGCCTGATGGTGGCAAGTGCAAGGTAAGAGCAGACATAAGGGCTGGGAGGGAGACTGTAGGGATACAGAACCAGTCCCTAAGTGCAGGGGGTTGCCAAGGAGGCAGGGCAGGTGTGCAAAGGTGGGACCTGGCTACAAGATCAGAAGGGGTGGCTAGGTAACCAGTGCAGGATTGGCAGGGAATTTCAGCAGGGGAGAGAGGCAGAGAAAGCAGTATGTGACGTACGAGGAGCAAACAAACCAGCAGAGTGCCGCAGTGGGGCTCTGTACAGTACCTATCAGAAGAACCGCACCCATTGAGGTACCGACACCTAAGAAAATCTGGACAGTAAAGTATCCATTGAGAAAACCATATCAACAAATGAAACAGAATGAAGGTTGTCAGAGTACAGTCCCTGAAGAAGCCAAGAAGGTCTTAAAGGAAGACGAATGGTGATGTCACAAGAACCCGGACTGACTCACATATAGAAGATATGACGACCTGCAAGTGACAAGAGGAGACGAAATGCCATGGATAAGGGACATTGTGAATCTAAAGTGAAAGGACAATGTAAAATGTAAGAAACATATGCCATGAGCACGGCGAAGATATTCAGTTAGTTTACATGTGTACATATGCTTGGAACCGCAAGAAAGCTAAGAAAATTGTGTGGCTTGCTATGCTTAGTAGTGAGAAAGATTGCGGCAAGCGCCACCTATACATGCCTCGATAGAAGCACGTTATATAAGTATACTTCCACTACGCACAAGGGCAGAATCAACCAAAGGTTACTGGCGGTCGCATGAGGAGAGTTTCATAGTTAACAAATCAAGAATAGAAGACAGGAGCAAAACTCAGACAGAGACAAATCGTGCCAAAAAGCCAAGGTCGTATCAGGTAAAGTAGGCCAACAGTAGCTACAATTAATGAAGTAAGGAACAGAATATCCTGCTCTGAAAGGTCAAGATAAGAAACAGAAGGCTGAAACACGTGAGCAACCGAGCGAGAAGAAAGTGTGCCATGCAAAGATATCAGAAGTTTTCCAGACAGAGATGCAGTCTCAAGGCCAACCACAGTGAAATAATTGACACATGACCACTAAAGTGATGATTGATTGTAGCAAGGCTGGGGGAATAGATGTGCACCCTGCACCTGGCCGACCATTCTGCATACTGCTAGGCAAAGTTGAAAAGTATGAGTGGGGTTGTGTTACGCTCACCTGGCTCCCACAGAGGCGTGGATCTGAACTGGACAGCTGCGGTCTCCACCAGTGTGACACGTAGGGCCGAGATGACGGACCGGACTGGCCCACCTAGCTTCGTTTGCTTGGCCCGTAGGAATATTCTTCTGTAAATGGAGAAAGGGAATTAACCACCCATGGGGTTGAGCGTAAATCCCCCCACCCCCGCTGTTCTCCCCACAGATCACCTTTGATGTCCCCTCTTATAGTCTCACCTGATGGTTTGAAAAGATGAGCTCTCCATCCTGCATTGAGCACAGGGGCGCTTTGATAACCAGTTGCTTCACTTGCTAGAAGGAATTGGTGAGTTCCAGAACAATATTGTCTCCGAAAAGTATGTAGTTCGTAAGAGTTCACATGTCTGACTTTCACTCTTGTCCGATTCCTTGCAGTTTGCAGCTTGACCCCAGCGAAGAGTTCCTCGTGGTAGCTGACGAAGTTCAGGTAAGGATTTGGCTTATCCTACACTTCAATAAAATAAGGCCAGAATGTAACCTGTGGCTTGCTCCCTTATTCAGGTGTGGAGAGAAAATATGAAGTTCGCGGAATAATGCCTCCGGCGGGAAAATTAGGTAAGTCTATTGTGGTGAGAAGAGTTCCCCTTGTTTGTCCCTTCGTCTCACCTTGTTGTCCTTTTGTTCCCCTTAGGGGCTGGGGTATGGCGAGGATGCAATGGAGACTGCGCCAACCCATGAAGAGGAATAGTACCCCCGGCGGTAATCAGGTAGTCTATGGGGGTAGTTACTATTGCCTCTTTTTATTCCCTTGGCTCACCTTTGCTGTTCTTGTGTTCCCCTTAGGTGCCAGAGTCCGGCGGGAACGTGCAGAAGGATGCAGTGGATCGTGAGGATGCTGCGAAGGCCAGTGAGTTCAGCGCGGTGCTGCAGCAGGCGAGGCGGTGCGCGTAAAATGCTTCTTTCTCCCAGCTCAAAGGCGCGGTGGATCCGGAATTCAGGTAAGGATCGAAGGTTTTGTTCTTATTCTAACCTCTTCTCCTTCTGTTCCTCCCTTTTTCTAGGAGCTGCAGACTCGAGGCGGGCGTGGCAGAAGACTGGATGCAGGCTTGCAGACACGGTGAGCGTTACGCTGCTGGATGCAGAATAACACGAAGCGTGTGCAGCTCTTCGGGCGTGGTTTAAATAGCCTCCAAAGTAGTCCCAGGTAAGTATTCCTCCCCAACCCCACCCAAGTAAAAAAATAGTCCCTAGGTAAAATAGTCCCTTCCAAGCCTCATTTGGCTTGGAGCTCTGTAGCATGGTCTGCATCAGGTAAGCTTGCATTATGGTCTGCATCAGGTAAGTTCTACTCTATGAGCCTGGCGCCATAGGCGCCAGGACTGACTCTCCATATGAGCCTGGCGCCATAGGCGCCAGGACCGCACCCAAACAGCCCCTAGCAGGGGTTTTTGGGCTTGCTCAAAATAACTTGATGCCTGCTTCCGGGGTTGCTAGACCTGGTCTGGTTCCCCGAAAGTAGGCATCATGACAGCACTCCCCCCCAAGGCCCCTCCTAAAGTCGTTCTTCCCCGTGGTTTTGGTTTGTCTGGGAAATTTCGGTGGAATCTTTTTACCAATCGAGGTGCATGCACGTGGTCACTAGGTTCCCAAGACCTTTCCTGTGATCCGTAAACCTTCCAGTCGATTAAATAAAAAAGTTTTGACTTCACCATCTTGGAGTCCAGGATGTTCTTAACTTCAAATTTGGGTTCCCCGTCTATAAGGATGGGGTCTGGTGGCTTGGTTAGTCTTGTCCCTGGTTGCACTGGCTTCAAAAGTGACACATGAAAGACGGGGTGAATTCGCATATTAGCAGGTAAGTCCAACTTGACGGCCACCGGGTTGATAATGGCCTTAATAGAGTAAGGTCCCAAATATCTAGTGTTAAAGGTCCTTGTTCCCTTGAGAGGTATGTGTTTTGTGGCCAACCATACTTGGTCCCCTAGCTGGTACTGTGGAGTATCACTTCTATGCCGATCAGCATCTTTCTTATATTTCCCCTTCGCTTGTTTTAAATGTGCAGTTGCCTCCTTAAAGGCTTGTGTAATCGTAGCGTGTAGATGGTCCACTGCGGGCATTTCTAAATGTTGGGGTGAGTCAAGGTCTAAGGTTCGAGGGTGGTGCCCATATAGGGTATAAAAGGGGCTTTGTCCAGTTCCAGAATGTACTGAATTGTTGTATGCATATTTGGCGATCCAAAGAATGTCCTTCCAATTACTCTCAGTCTGATGTAACATACAACGCAGGTATTGTTCAAGAGTCTGGTTGGTCCTCTCCGTTTGACCATCGGTCTGGGGGTGGTGACTGGTAGATAATCTCACGTCGATTTGCACCAATTGACAACATTTCTTCCAGAAATGTGAAATGAATTGACTGCCCCGGTCAGAGACCAACACGGACGGAAATCCATGTATGCAAACAATGTTTTCGAGGAATTCTTTGGCCAGGATTGAGGCTGAAGGTAGTCCTTTTAAAAGAATAAAGTGGGCCATCTTGGAAAAAAGATCTACAATAACTAGAATGGTGTTAAACCCATTATAAGGAGGTAGATCGGTAATAAAGTCTAACGATAAGGTGTGCCATGGTGTTGGTGGAATGTCTAAAGGTTGTAAGAGTCCAGCTGGTTTTTTCTTTTGACTTTTGTTTTGGGCGCAAATGCCACAAGACATCACAAATGACTTAATATCCTTTCGCCAGGTGGGCCACCAGAATTGTCTTTTAATTTTAGCTTCAGTTTTTGCAATACCTGGGTGCCCCTTCTTTAGGGTATCATGATAACGGGAAATGACTAGCTTTTGTAGTTCCTTGTGTGGCAGAAATAGCCACCCTTGGTAATAAGGCAGATCATTGGTGACAGAGTAGTCCGGGCCTTTCTTTACTCAGTCCTGCAGGGCTGTAAGATCAAAGAGTTGCTGGATCTTTACCTGAATGTCCTCTAGTGTCTGTAGAGTAGTCATGCCAAGAATCCTTTGTTCGGAAATTACAGGTACTGGCTCTGGGTTCACTTCTGCCTCTCCCATCCCAATCCGGGATAAGGCATCTGCTTTACCATTCTTACAACCTGGTCGATAGGTTATCACGAAATCGAACTCGGCAAAGAACAATGACCATCGGAGTTGACGTGACGATTGGGCCTTGGCTGTTTTTAAATACTGTAAGTTCCGGTGATCGGTGATCACAGTAATGGTATGCCTGGCACCGAGAAGATAGTGCCGCCAAGCCTTGAAGGCAGATTTAATGGATAATAACTCCTTGTCGGTAACCGCATAGTTTAACTCGGGTGCCGAGAACTTTCTGGACCGAAATGCTACTGGGTGAAGCTGGCCAGTTTCAGGGTCCTTTTGAGACAGGACAGCTCCCATGGCTAGACTGGATGTATCAGTTTCCACTATGTATGGAAGTTCAGGGTGCGGATGCTTTAACACGGGTGCAGACGTGAATTTCGCTTTCAGCTCTTGGAAGGCATTTTCAGCTTCTTCAGTCCACATAAAGCGTTTATTTTTTCGCAAGAGTGCTGTGATGGGATGTACGACATGTGAAAAATCTGGGATGAATCTGCGGAAGAAATTGGCAAAGCCGAGCATGCTTTGTACTCCTTTAACTGAACTTGGTGATGGCCACTTAAGGATTGCGTCCACCTTTCGTGAGTCCATTCGGACTCCCTTTGGGGCCAGGATAAACCCAAGGAATTCAACTTCTGTGGCATGAAAAACGCATTTTTCTAGTTTTGCATATAGTTTGTGCTGGCGCAATTTCTCAAGGACTGCTCGGACATGCTTCACATGGTCAGATTCTGAAGAGGAGTATACTAGAATATCATCGATATACACGACAACACAAACGTCAATGAGTTCACAAAGGACATCGTTCATGAAGTATTGGAAGGCTGCTGGTGCATTGCACAATCCGAAAGGCATCACCTGGTATTCGAATAACCCATACTTAGTGCGGAAAGCACTCTTCCATTCGTCGCCCTCTTTTACACGTACCAGATGGTATGCCCCCTGGAGATCTAATTTAGTGTATATACAAGTGTGCTTCACTTGGTCCAGTAGTTCAGGGATCAGAGGCAACGGGTATCGGTTCTTAACAGTTATCTGGTTCAATGCGCGGTAGTCTATGCACGTTCTGAGATCACCTTCCTTTTTGGGTACGAAGAACAAAGCTGAAGATGCAGGGGACTTGAATGGGCGAATAAAGCCATTGGCAAGGTACTGATCTAAGTACTGTCGTAGGTGAAGGTTCTCAGGTTCCGTAAGGGCATAGATCCTGCTACAAGGGGGTTGTGCACCGGGTATGAGATTGATTTGACGATCGTACGATCTGTGAGGAGCTAAGGTGTTTGCCTGTTCCTTTTGGAAGACATCCTGGAATTCTTGGTATTCTGGAGGTAGTTGCATGACTGTTGTGGTTACTGTGGCCAGGCCTGCGTTCTGATTTTTCTTTGGGTAACAGGTTTGTGCACAATCCGGGAAGGTTATTCTCTTCTCTCGCCAATCAATACAAGGATTATGTGTTTCCAACCAAGGTATCCCCAGTATTATTTGGAACTGTTGGGCTTTGATTAGATCAAACACAGTAGTCTCTCGATGCCCATCCTGACCCAATAGTGTCATCTCTGCGGTGGAATTAGTTACAGGCCCAGAGGCAATTTCAGTTCCATCGACTGTGGTGATGACATCTGAGGTGGTTTTTCGGCAGAGAGGTAGATTCATCCTGGAAGCCAATTCATAGTCCACATAGTTTCCTATGGCCCCGGTATCAATGTATGCCCTTACTGCGTGCATACGCGATGGCTGCCCTGGATCTATGAGGACCATTGGTATGATGAAATGCGAGGTCTGAGTATCCTTCTTCAAGCTCGGCAAGCGGACCTCTACGCTTGTCGGGCGTGGTCGTTTCCCGAGTTTGACTCCATACGGCTTTTATCAGCAGCTCTTACCACCTTCTTAGGTGGTTTTACAGGGTAATCCCGTAGAAAATGTCCAGAAGTTCCACAATATAGACACAATTGCATTTGCCGTCTTCTTTCTCTTTCCTTCTGGGTTAAGGGTCCTTTAACCCCTCCGATTTGCATGGGTTCTGAAGCATCTGCTCCTTTGGGGTTAGCGTGAGTTTTGACCAACACCCAATTCTCAAACTTGGCTCGATCAGCCTTTCTGTTCTGAAGTCTGTGATCTAACTGGACCACTAAGTCTACATATTCAGCGCAGTCTTGAGGTGGGTTCACGACTTGAGCCAAGACATCCTTGAGTTCTCCTCGAAGCCCTCAATGAAATAACGTGTTTCGTTTTACCTCAGGCCATCCAGTTTCCACTATTAACCTATTAAAGGTCGCGATGTAGGATAGAAGATCCTGGTTACCCTGTCGTAGGGACAAAAGTTTGCTATCCAGGGCCTGTCCTTGGGAGTGCCAGGCAAATAGTGTTTCCATGCTAGTTTGAAAGCCCTGAAAATCCCGAAGAATTGGGTCATCCTGAGTAACTAGTGGAATTGACCAATCAGCTGCACTGCCGCTGAGATATGACAATACAAAGGCTACCTTGGCTTGATCGTTTGGGAAGGCTCCAGGTCTGCATAAAAAGTGCAAGCGGCATTGGTTCATAAACACGGCGAACCTTTTGGGAACTCCAGCAAAGCGTTCGGGTGGGGCTAATGGAATATGTCCTGGTAGGTTTATTTGCACAGGGTTACTCGATAACACAGGAGCTGGATTTCCCCCGGAACCAGGTAGGGGTGCTTGTCCAGCCTGGCTTTGCATTAGTTGCCTAGCAAGGTCATCAGTTCGCTCCTTTGACAAAATCCATTCTCTCCTAAGAGCATTGGTTTCTTGACGGGCGGAATGCACTTCAGCCCTCAGTTCCCCTAGTAATTGGGCCAATTGGTCAGTCTCTGAGGTATCCATAACGCCCGGGTGGGAATTTGTGGGTAGGCTTCGCGTACTGTTATGCTCACCTAGCTCCCACAGAGGCGTCGATCTGAACTGCTGCGGTCTCCACCAGTGTGACGCGTAGGGCCGAGATGACGGACTGGACTGGCCCACCTAGTTTCGTTTGCTTGGCCCGCTTCTGTAAATGGAGAAAGGGAATTAACCACCCGTGGGGTTGAGCGTAAATTCCCCCACCCCCGCTGTTCTCCCCACAGATCACCTTTGATGTCCCTTCTTATAGTCTCACCTGATGGTTTGAAAAGATGAGTTCTCCATCCTGCATTGAGTGCAGGGGCGCGTTGATAACCAGTTGCTTCACTGGCTCGAAGGAATTGGTGAGTTCCAGAACAATATTGACTCCGAAAAGTATGTAGTTCATAAGAGTTCACATGTCTGACTTTCACTCTTGTCCGATTCCTTGCATTTTGCAGCTTGACCCCAGCGAAGAGTTCCTCGTGGTAGCTGACGAAGTTCAGGTAAGGATTTGGCTTATCCTACACAGTTCAATAAAATAAGGCCAGAATGTAACCTGTGGCTTGTTCCTTTATTCAGGTGTGGAGAGAAAATATGAAGTTCGCGGAATAATGCCTCCGGCGGTAAAATTAGGTAAGTCTATTGTGGTGAGAAGAGTTCCCCTTGTTTGTCCCTTTGTCTCACCTTGTTGTCCTTTTGTTCCCCTTAGGGGCTGGGGTATGGCGAGGATGCAATGGAGACTGCGCCGACCCGTGAAGAGGAATAGTACCCCCGGTGGTAATCAGGTAAGTCTATGGGGGTAGTTACTATTGCCTCTGTTTATTCCCTTGGCTCACCTTTGCTGTTCTTGTGTTCCCCTTAGGTGCCAGAGTGCGGCGGGAACGTGCAGAAGGATGCAGTGGATCGTGAGGATGCTGAGAAGGCCGGTGAGTTCAGCGCGGCGCTGCAGCAGGCGAGGCGGCGCGCGTAAAATGCTTCTTTCTCCCAGCTCGAAAGCGCGGTGGATCCGGAATTCAGGTAAGGATCGAAGGTTTTGCTCTTAATCTAACCCCTTCTCCTTCGGTTCCTCCCTTTTTCTAGGAGCTGCAGACTCGAGGCGGGCGTGGCAGAAGACTGGATGCAGGCGTGCAGACACGGTGAGCGTTACGCTGCTGGATCCAAAATAACGCGAAGCATGTGCTTCTCTTCGGGCGTGGTTCAAATAGCCTCCAAAGTAGTCCCAGGTAAGTATTCCTCCCCAGCCCCACCCGAGTAAAAAAATAGTCCCTAGGTAAAATAGTCCCTTCCAAGCCTCATTTGGCTTGGAGCTCTGCAGCATGGTCTGCATCAGGTAAGCTTGCAGCATGGTCTGTATCAGGTAAGTTCTACTCTATGAGCCTGGCACCTATGGCGCCATGACTGACTCCCCATATGAGCCTGGTGCCATAGGCACCAGGACCGCATCCAAACAGCCCCTAGCAGGGTTTTTTGAGCTTGCTCAAAATAACTTGATGCCTGCTTCCGGGGTTGCTGGACCTGGTCTGGTTTCCCGGGGGTAGGCATCATGACAGGTTGGTGCCAACCCAATCATAGAGGACCAAGAAATCTTGGGTCCTATAGTTAGTAGAACCAATGGGACGTCATACTTTTAGTGACGTCTACAGTAGCCATTTTTAAGGTAGGGCTGAGATGCCCCACCTGACAGTGTTTACCCAATCCCCTCACTCCGTTACCATATACACATATAGTACCTATATTAAAGTTACCTTCCTAGAACCAATAGAATTGCATGCAACATTTTAAGCGTTACGCGTCAGTGATGACAAATTTTTGGTATAAATGATGTGTTTTTATGAAGTTCGTTGGAGTTGTGAAGTGAGAAGGAAGATCAAGTAACTGCTGATATTCATGAAACTCCCTGTTTTTTATGCTTTTCATTAAACAGACTCCCTTTGCCAAACCATTGAGTTGTCATTATTAATTTGATACTAGAGTATTAATCTGCATCCCCATCAATCTCACGGGTGCTGCTACTCATCTTAAAGTGCTATTGGGCAACTCCCAGCTTTATGGGCCACTTGGGGTCCTAGTGCACAGAGGTATAGAAGAAGGAGGGGCATGGCTTTGGGGAGAAAGGGAGAATGAAGGGTTAGATGAATTGAGTGGGAGTGGATGGAAATAAGGGGCAGGAATTGATGAAGTGTTTATTTAGTGAATTGCTTTGGTGATTGTTAATTATTCTTAGCCTGTAAGGCCAAGGAGCCAGGTTAGCGTTTATTTGAAAGCTGTGGCCTGTCACATTAAACCAACCTTTTCCACTATATGCAAATCTGGGGTTGTTGTGAAGTTGCGTCCAAAGACCAGGTAGGCCGCTATTGCAACCAGCTAATTGGAGTCACTCAATAATGCAGATCCCCTGAATGAATGTCAATACATGGCCGATTGTGACCAATATAGTTCAAGAACTGTTGTAGCATTGTTAATACAAGTGTTTGTCTAATTTATTTGGTTTCTGTGTGGGAAGGGGGAGGAATGGCAGTGTTCAGTTACTGTTAAGAATGATTTCTGAACTCTGACCTGGAGGGGCAGAGGTTCAGAAGGCCAACCTAGTTTCTTGGAACAGGGGAACCTCTGGACAAGCCAGACAAATCAGGGTAGGTATGGCAGGCGGTCAAGACTAAGTCTCAGGAGGGGTGAGGGTGACTGAAGGACCTCAATAAGCACACAGAGCAAGGACACTTACAAATTACTCCAGACAGGTGTTATATCAAAAATATAGACACATTTATTGCAAGGCCTTTGTAACATAGACCATAGCAAAAGAATCACAGTATCACTTAGTAAACCAATACATCACACTCAATACAATATTTATACAAGACCATGGGGTCTCAAGGGGTGACTGCACGAAATATGTCGACAACCTAGAGGGGAAGGGAACAGGCAGTGCAGTTAATCTTTAGTCCCAGTTCAACATCAATAATGCACCTAACTAAGAGGAAGTCCAAGTGATACGAAGAGAAGAGCCTTGTTCTCAATAGTACATGCACGCACTTGTGCCAATGGGTGGAATAGGGTCTCTTCAAGGGACTCTAGCAGCTCAGGAAGGTGGATGAGGCGATGCAGAACAGGTTCCCACTATTCATGAAGGACCTTCATTTGAAGGCAGAGGCAGTTCGAGAGTGTGGGATAGAGTTGCTATTTCGTAATAGCTGTGGAAAGGAGAAGGGCTCCCAGGGGCCACTCATGTGTAAAAATGGGCTCCTGCGCTAGGGGCCACCGGTTGGGGTAAGGAGTTCTCACGGTCCCCGACGTAATCAGACCCAAACTTCGCCAGTTCATTCCACTTTGCTGGCAGGTTCGAATGCGGCAAAAAGGACGCCTCGGCACCTTTCAGTTCCTAAAATACAGCGATGATTCCCAAATGGGACAGTGGCGATTTGTCCGCTCTGGGTGGAGGAATCGACTCAGTTTCACAGCAGCAGGATTCAGGGGCAAGAGGGTCACAAATGCAGTGAACCTGCACAGGACGTTGCCGCGGCAGGGCAACACGGTAACCGTGCTTACTCTGGTACTGGCGCACTCGTCTCACTTCAGACCTGGGAGTGCCGAGTGTACGAAATTCGGTATGAGGGTGCCGTGGACACAGAGCTAGCAGTATACCAAGTTTCGAGGGCCTCCTCAAAACGACGGCGGTGACAGAGCAAAGCAACTGGGTAAGCTGATCAGTCCACTGGTTGGCCCAGGGACACTTCCGAGAAAGCTTACTTGCCGGGTTTGATGAAGGTGCCGAGAATAGTTGGTCCCACTATTCCAATGGGTCAAAGCGTCTTCGCAGCCCTAGGATGACCAGATGCAGAGGGGTCCCACGGGACGACAGCAGGCTCAGGGTGCCAAACCTTCCAGCGGGTCACCAGGGGTTCCTCGACTCAGCTTCGTAGTTGCAGGATACTTGGATCCTATCCTTTGTTCAGTGAAAACTCAGGAGATCGACATGGTAGTGGGGTTTTCAGCCTCCTCTTATCCAAAGTCCCCTTCACGCCAAAAAACAGAGAGGATCCAATGGGAGATCTGCTCACAATCACACACTGCCTACATGGACCAATCATGGACCACAGTGGTTCCAGGCATTCATGGCACTCCAGACTCTCTGACACCCAGGAAATGTATTGGAATCAGACATTCCAGCCCACATCCTGGAGGCACAAACACAAGGCATGCAGAAGCCCACAAAAGCATTGGGAATCATGGGAAAGTGCATGACCAAATAAGGACTGACCCGGTTTGGCTCAACCTGGGGAAGGTGAAGGGGCAAGATGGCCAAAGGATAGGATAAAGAACCTTGGGGCATGGCCATATTGGAGCCGGGCCACCTATTTGTGCCAAACGCGGTTAACGCGGTTAACATGGCAGGAAAGGGTTAAAATTCATGCAAAAAGATAGCTGCCACCAGTCCTGTCCATGACACATCTGCACACTCTCAGCGAGAGTGTCTAGGTCCTTTGGAAATGACTAGAGACCCAAGTGTGCTGTATGGTAAGATACATTGCACACTTGTTACATGCTGCACAAAAGTTGCAACATGAGGAAAGGACTAAGGGAAACAAAGTCTCCCAGTACTGACTGTCTTAAGGACATGCTAGTTTCCCCATAAAAAGTGAACAAAAGCCCAGAGGGGTGCAGCTGAAGGCTGTGCTTCTCTGGCAAAGTCAGTCAATGGTGTCTAAACAGAAGCATAATGTTTGCGGGTTGACACATGGAGGAAAAATGACATACAATTATGAAATCTTTCCTAACACTCGCCCCTTCCAGACTAAGGACAGGGGGAACTAATCCACCCCTGGATGAGTTTCTTGTTCAGGTCGGTTAAACATTCTGGACAACCCATCAGCACCTGGCCTATGCTCAATAGTGAAGTCAAAGCCTTGCAGATTTATGGACCACCTAAGCAACTTTGGATTCTCTCCCTTCATGTTCATTAGCCACTTTAAGGGCTTATGGTCAGTTTGTACAGTGACGTGGATCCCATAGAGGTAGGGCCTCAGCTTCCCTACGGCCCACACAACAAAGAAACATTATGTATCTACTGTGGACCATCTGAGCTCTCTGTCCTTAAACTGGCGACTAATGAAGCCAATAGGGTGTTTATTACCCTTCTCATCTACTTGTGATAGTACAGCTCCTATCCCAGTGTCAGAGGCATCTGTCTGCACAAAAAAAGGTCTTTAGTAATAAGGAGCCCTGAGAACAGGGGCCTGGCACAAGGAGTCTTTTAAGCCATTGAAGGCCTTCTCATACTCTTCAGACCAAGTTACCTTCTTGGGTTTCTTTGGAGTAGTGAGAGCAGTCAGAGGGGCAGCTATGATACCATAGTCTGCCATGAAATGTTTGTAGGACCCAGTGAGTCCCAAAAAGGTTCTCACTTGGATCTGTGTACTGGGGGTAGGCAAGTCTTATACTGCTTGTACTTCACTGGGTAGAGGCTGTATCCTCCCTCCACCTACTTCATGTCCAAGGTAGACCACTGATCCTTGTCCAATCTGGCTCTTACTGGCCTTTATGGTGGACAACATTCATCCAACCCATTCAACACATGATTTACAAGCCTCTGGAAAGTGGCAGGGGCATTCCTCAACCCAAAAGGCATTACCCTGAACTGGTAAATATCCTCTGGTTTTGAGAAAGCTGTCTTCTCCTTGGCGTGTTCTGCAATGACTATTTGCCAATGGCCTGCAGTGAGGTCAAACGTGCTGAGGTACTTGAAGGCACCCAAAGTATCCACCAGCTCCTCTCTTCTAGGCAAGGGGTGTGCAACTGTCTTGGTGACAGCATTCAGAGCCCTGCAATCCACTCAGAACCTCAGTTCATAAGTACCTGCCTTTGGAACCAAAACCACTGGGCTGGACCAAGGACTACTAGAGGGTTCAATCACCCCCAAGATCCAACATTTTGTTGACCTCTGTCTTAATGTAAGACCTTACTTTGTCCGACATTCTGTATCCCCTACTTTTGGTAGGTACACTGTCTCCTGTGTAAGTGCTATGTTTGCACCAAGGTGTCAAACCAGGGGACTGTGAAAACAAGGGGGAAAATTGCCTAAGCAAACTTTTCACCTCAGCCTGTTGATCAGAAGTCAGGTGAGGGGCCACATGGACACCCTCAATGGAGCTGTCTGAAGGACTGCTTTGGAACAGGTCAGGGAGAGGTTCTGACTCCTCTTCCTCAACATCTGAAGCCAACAGCAGTGCAGCGATTTCAGCTCTTGGGATGAAAGGCTTCAGTCTATTTACATGGAACACTTTTGGAACCTGACCAGCCCTTCCAAGGTCCGCTAAATAGTTGACCTCACCCAGCGACTCCACCACTGTGTAAGGGCCTGATCACTTGTCCTGTAAAGCTCTAGGCCTTATAGGATTCATGGTCAGGACTTGCAGACCAGGGGTGGAAATGATGAGCGAAGCTTTCTGGTCATACCAGTTTTTCACCAGAGCTTGTCCTGCCTTCAACTTTTCACTAGCCAGACCCATCAGGAGTACTATCCTTTTTCTGAGTCCTAGCACATAGTCCACTACGTTGGTAGTAATGGGGGGAGTGGGCATCTCCCATCCCTCCCTGACTATGGCTAAGGGTCCCCTTACAGGGTGACCAAACAGAAGCTCAACGGGGCTGAAGACAACGCCCGCTTGTGGTACTTCTCTGTAGGCAAACAGTAAGCATGGAAAAAACAGATCCCATTTTCTTCTTTGAGGTTCTTCCAGAGCCACAATCATGCTTTAAGGTCCTGTTAAATCTTTCAACCAGACCATTGGTCTGTGGGTGGTATGTTGATGAAAACCTATTGGTGACACCAAATTCCTTCCACATGGCCTGCATATACTTGGACACAAAGTTGCTGCCTCTGTCAGACACAACTTCTTTAGGGAAGCCAACCCTAGTAAATATGCCAAGCAAAGCTTTTGCGACTGACTTGGCAGTCACAGTTTTCAATGGGATAGCCTCAGGATACCTGGTGGCATGGTCGACCAGCACCAGGATAGACCTATTGCCTGAGGGTGTTTGGGGTTCAAGGGCACTAACAATGTTGATTCCTGCCCTCTCAAATGGTACCCCCACAACTGGAAGTGGTACCAATAGAGCTTGGATTGTTGAGCCCCTCTTACCAGATAACTGGCAGGAGGCACAACGCATGCAGTGACTTTCTACTTGCACCCCCATCTTGGGCCAGTAGAAGTGCATGGATAACCTTTGCTTGGTTCTCTTGATTCCAAGGTGACCAGCAAGGGGCACTTCATATGCCAGTTGCAGGAGGAAGGGTCTTACAGCAAGGGTAACCACCAACCTCCTATGGTCTCCTTCTGTAGACTCTGTAGGCTCACTATACAGGAGGCAACATTCCCAATAAATCCTGTGCTTCCCAAGAGGTTCACCCTCAGGCTAGAAGCAGGCCTGTCTCCTTAGACCTTCCAGTGATCATCCCTGTCAGGACCACCTTCTACTAACAAGTCTTTTAGTTCAGGATGGTCATTTGGGTCAAATACTTCAGGTATCACCACCTCCTCGTCAGGTCCTGGTGATTGACCAACTACCTCCACCTCAGTTGTAGGTGAGTCAGGGGGAATGTTTTCCTTCCCTCTTTTGGATTTTCTTACTCCTTTAGCCTTGGGTTTCCCCTTTGGCTGGGGCATTTCATTGGTCCTGGCCATTTCTGCCCTTGTTTGAGACCTTGTGCAGGGTCTTTCAGCTGTATCTCCCACGAGCCCTAAAGCTCTGAGATCATTTCCCAGCAAGACCTTTCCTGGGACACTCCGCTCTATGCTCACTGGAATTCTGACTGCTGTACCATTTATAGTAAGATTTACAAGTATGACTGGGACATGAGAGGTGGGCCATCAGCCAACTTAGTGGGTAACATAGGAGCTCAGGCAACTTCCTCTGGGTCTACCAAGGTAGAATACACTACAGTTCAACTACACCCACTGTCCCTAAGAGCTTGAGTATCTACTCCATTGATCAGTACACTGTCTTCAAAGTAGTGCTTGGTATTATCTGGAATCCTAGCATAAGCCTCTGAGACTTTAGGCTCGCAGGAACCCAGGGAAACTAAAACTACCTCAGCTTCTATCCCACTGGGGACGGAGTCTGAGGAGAAGGATGCCCCTGTAATCTCTTCTTCCTCATAGGAGGAGAAGGCTAGATTAGCAGAGTGGACCCCCTTCACATGGTCAGTTGCTCCACAAGCAAAACAAGACCCACTGGGTCTGTTTACATAGGGAGGCTTACTATAATCAGAGTTCTGTTTTGGATGCTGACCTCCACTACCCTGCGAGTTCTCTTGTGTTTTACCCTTATTTTTTCTTTTGTGGGCCTTATGGGAGGAAGTTTTATCAGATTCCCCATCCTCCAATCTTTGGACTTTTTCCCCCACCTCCTGCTTACCAGGATGAGTCTTGTCCTTATGGGACACTCAATGTGACACCCACAAATCTGCTGCTATGGAAGTTTCTTAGGATCTATCTCCCTTGAATCTGTCAAGTGCTGCATAAGCACAGGGGAAGAAGATGCAGAAATATGTTCCAGCATGACAAGACATATCATACCTTCAAAGGTAGAGACCTTATAACCTTCAACCCAGCCAGTCAAGTTTTTTAAGGATTCAGTTGCATAAGATACCCAAGTACCACCTTCTTTCTTTTTGCACTCTCTGAATCTCTTTAAGTATTGGCCAGGAGTCTTTTCAAACTTTGAGATGAGAGTCTGCTTCAATATTGCAAAATCTGCTCTCTCAGCTTTGGACATTTCCATAATGGCACTACAGCCAGAATGGGGCAGTCTACTAAGTAACTAGGCAATTTTATCAGCATTGTCAACTTGTTGAACTTCACATGCATACTCAAATGTATTCAGCCAATCCATAATTTCATTCTTTTCCTACACACTGAGCAGATCCTTAGGAAACCTTGGATGAGAGGAGGCCCCAGATCCATGTCCAGGACCCTTGGATCCATTAGCAACATGAAGCTTGGCCAATTCCAACTGGTGATCCCTGTCTCTTTGTTTTTCTGCCTGCTCTATCTTCAGTTTGGTCATGTTAAATCCAAGCTCCTTCTGCCTAAATAGCAGTTCTTGCTTCTTGAATTCAACCATGGCCTTACCTTCAGCACTGGCAGAGGAAACATTAGACATTACATCTTCCAAATCCTCATTGTCTATGTGGATCAGTGCAGCGGCAGAACTACCAGTTCTGCAGTGGGAGCAGCCCCACCACATTCTGAACTGTCCTCAGAAGCTACGGCACTAAGCTGAGCTTTTTGCCAGTCCATGATTCTTTGGATTATTTCCATTGTTGTGCCTTGAGCAGAGACACCTCTCTCTGCACACATCTTTCTCAATTTTTCAGATTTAGAAGCATTTAAAGTTAACAAGGTACTTGCTTCCATATTGTTAGCTAGGACTATGGCCTTTTGCAGTTATACTATAACAATTCACTATGTGTCCTGGTAGGAATAACTCGAAATGCCTTCACTAGTATGCAACACTGGATACCTGAGTCCTATCCCACCGCTGTACACCAATTTGTTAAGAAGGATTTCTGAACTCTGATCTGGAGGGGCAGAGGTTCAGAAGGCCAACCTAGTTTCTTGGAACAGGGTAACCTCTCGACAACTCAGACCAATCATGGTAGCTATGGCAGGCGGTTAAGACTAAGTCTCAGGAGGGGTGAGGGTGAATGAAGGACCTCAATGAGCACACAGAGCAAGGACACTTACAAATTACTCCAGACAGGTGTTATATCAAAAATATAGACACATTTATTACAAGGCCTTTGTAACATAGACCATAGCAAAAGAATCACAGTATCACTTAGTAAACTAATACATCACACTCAATACTATATATATACAAGACCATGGGGGTCTAAAGGGGTGACTGCACGAAATATGTCGACAACCTAGAGGGGAAGGAACTAAGAGGCAGTCCAAGCCCTACGAAGAGAGGAGCCTTGTGCTCAATAGTACATACACACGCTTGTGCTAGTTCAGTCCACTTCGCTGGCAGGTTCAAATGCGGCAAAAAGGATGTCTCAGCACCTTTCAGTTCCTAAGATACAGCGATGATTCCCAAACGGGACAGTGGCAATTTCTCCGCTCCGGGTGGAGGAATCGACCCAGTTTCACAGCAGCAACGTCCTGTGCAAGTTTGCTGCATTTGTGACCCTCTTGCCCCTGAAGCCTGCTGCAGTGAACCGTTGTTTCTGGACCGGCACACATGTAATGAGGCCCAATGACTCCCTGGCCGATGGTGTTACCTGCTTTACATTTAATAACCTCCTTGTTTTTGCTCCCTAAAGCCAAATCCCTCTTACAGCTTTCGAAGCCCACTACAGAAGTGAGGAAAAGGCGGTTTCAGACTATGGACTGTCCTCCACACAGAATATCAGAAATATATATATACAATATAAATTGTCACCAATGTGTGTTTAAGGAATTAATGTGTGTTGTTATTTTTAGTTTTGCAATTCATAAATGTGCAATTGATCTGTTGTAAAAAGAGATCTGAAATTTGGAACTAGGAAAACCATATTATAATATCAGCTTCCCCTCATAGTAGTTAAAATTGTGTGATCCTGGCAAAATTGCTGTATACAAATTGAATGCTAGGTTTTGGCCTCTGCTTCACTACAATTTACTATCTAATATTGCAGTAACAACAAGTTCCAAAAATGTATGGAGTTGCATAAGGTAAAAACAGAGTGAATTGTGTGTGCTTGTGTAAGTGAAAGGAGCTAGATGTGTGATGTTCAGTAACAATAGTTAAAGCCTTGCTGTGGCGTTACTGTTCACATGACCTCCCTCATCTGCTCTTCAACCAACCAGTGTGCCTGCAAATCTACAGTGGTTGACTAACAGTTACAATTGTGTGTTTGTGCAAAAACATTGCCTTTCATGCAATATAATTTCCTGCCAACATCTGGGAGAAAACATAGTTTACAGAGAGCTGGTGCATTAGCAAATAAAAAGACAAAACATGTGGTCAGAGACCCTTAAAAGTAAAGAGGTTGAAAAAGTTGATGAGCCTGAAGAATGGCCAGAATCTGAAAAAGGAGAGTGTTTATGTATTAATTTAAATTCTTGAAAACACACCACATTGCATGTAGGCCTCAAGGCGCACATAAAAGACAAAACAACAAATGATCAGGAAAGACTGTGTTAAAGTGTGTGTGTGTGTTGGGGGGCATGCACCTGGTTGGGCCTAGGGCAGCAGAAAGCCTAAATACACCACTATCTATGCAGGAAGATTCCATGCCACGCAGGGGGCCCCATTTTCCACAGGAAAGTGCAATTGCTCACAAGGGCACGCCTTCTAGCTAGGAAGATCCCATTGCGCAGAGGCGGCCGGGTGACACCATCGCAACACGAGACCCTTCATTGCGCACATGAGCTTTAGGAAAGTGTCCCCTGGTCTAAGGGGTCTCGCGATTACCCCTCCTTATGGAGACCTCCCTGCATTTGCACCAGCGGAAACCCACAGCTTTGTGTGTGGGATCCACTGGTCAGGACACCAATTACATTTTGTTTTAAATGCCGGTTCCAGCGTCTGCCGAGGAGTTTATTTTCATTAAATAAGTGGTAGATGTGAACGGAGTGGCGTTGCGGCCCCATCCGGTATAGGGCTCTGTAAACAGCAGCGCTAGCCCCCAAGGCGTTCCGTCGCGCCCTACAGGCCAGGCTCGCTGCAGACAGCAGAGCTATTCCGCGCCTGGCGCAGAGGTCAAAGGCCCAGATGTCAGGTGACAGGACTCGCGCTCCGCTCCTAGGCAGATCATCACACAATCCCACAGCGAAGATGCCTGTCATTAAAGTTGATTTTATAAATGTCTTTAAATGGAAAAAAAGAGGTGCAGGTGCTAACCAATCGAGGCCTTAAGTGGGCTGGGGCTCAGCCTTGCAGGGTTTGAGAATCATTCTCAGGCTGGAGCCTGAGGCTCAGTAACCCAGTTCAATTAATCTCACACTGTGGCCCAATCCATTTTCCGATTTCTCCATTTGTCACACTTTATTTATGTGTCTCATTCTCTGTTTTATTCTGAGCCTGACCTTGGGAGCATGGCACGCTGACACATCTCAGTGAGTCCCAAAAAAATGGCAGAATAAAGGGTTACTGTTACGTTATTACCTTCCCCTGTGATTCTGTCAGCCTAATGAACATATCTCAAAGACGCCCATCCATCACAGACTCATTTGGACCTGTTTGGGAGACATAAGAGAGGACAGGCTTTGAGAACTCGCAGGCAATGCACAGTGGATTAAATTATTTTCCAAGGATCACACACTTTGGTTAAGCAGTGAGGCTGGGATGTTTTCAAACAAGCCTCCAGTTTGTTGCTCTTGACTGTGTTAAGAAAATGTGAATAGCCATATAAAAAGAGACTTTCTTTTTTGCCTGTCAAACTAGCAGGCGTCATGTCATGCTTGCTTTCCTTGACTAATAACAAGGAATTTGGGGGGTAACTGGAGCAGTGTGTGGGTTTTTGGTACAAATGCTCCAATACATATTGAAAAGATACTGTTAATAATAAAGAAACATAATTGAAACAAAGAAATTGCCCAGGCTTACCAAATCAAACCGTGCTCCACGTGAAAACCCTTCAGGGACTCCATGCCTAAGTTAGCGAAAAGGTGTTGCACGCCTAGTGTGCTGGCCACTCTGGTCCCTGGGCGAGACATTAGGGGCACTGCATGTGGGGGGAGAAAGCTTTCCAGAGCCAAGACTGCTAGCGCTTAGTCCTTCATTGCAATACAGTTACCTGAAATGCTTTATTTGCAACTGACACCCTAGTTGAGTACAGGCACTCTCTTTCAGACTTTGAGAAGCGCACTAGCCCATTTAAAGCACTGGTTTTCAAAGTCAAAAATCCTGCCTATCACGGGGCTGGCGGGTTGAGCGCACTGGGGGCGGCTAAGGTGCAGAAGTGGTGGTTAGTTCCATAGGGCACCGGCAAGATCTGGTGTCACTGCAGGGGGTGGTGGGGTGGGGGGGCGCGGCTTTGCAGTCTTTGGCCTGCGGCAGGGGGCACAGCAACACGTAAAACAATCATAAAGGGGGCCAGAGTGAGAAGGGGACATTGTTCTCTGCCTTACCTGGGAAGTTTATGCGGCCGTGGTCCCACTGCCTGTGCCGTGCTGTTCCAGCCGACTACCCTCGAAAGACAATGGGCCTCATTACGACCCAGGCGGTAAGTTACCGCCTGGGTCGTACCTTTACCACCATGGCGTAAACTACGTTTACGCCATGGTGGTTGGCGGACTTACCGCCCCATTCCGAGGTTGGCGGGGCGGTAAGTCCCCAATCCCCATTTACCCTTCCCCATTCCCATTTTTGCCCCATAGGGCATAATGGGAGTGGGGAAGGCGTTAATTACGCCACCGTAAATTACGGTGGCGTAATTAACATCAAGGTCCCTTAGCGCCATGGATTTTAACACCTGCTAAAAGCAGGTGTTAAAACCTCCATGGCGCTAAGGGACCTCGGAATCAGGCGGTAAGGGTCGGCGCTGTTTACGCCGCCGTAAACCCCTTACCGCCTGAGTCGTAATGAGGCCCAATGCCTCATTACAAGTTCTCCGGTCCGGAATGCGGTGATTCTGTGATAACGGTAATTCAGTTTCCGCGTCCGCAAGGTTGTGGAAAGATCGGCCGATTACGGCCTGTCGGTCACGTGTACCACACGGACAAGGAAACGGTATCACCGTCGCCATGTAAACACCCACGGAAATGGACATACCGCCCCACAAGCAGTGTAAAAACTGTGTCTGCCGCCGTCTTCACGGAAGCTGAAATATCATGTCTGAGAAAACCGGAAAGAGAGAGGCAGCCATTATATAAACCACAATCCATTGCCATCCAGAGTCAGCACAGGCTAAATCTCCACACTGAGAAGCGAAAAAGGACCACCAGCATCGCAACCAGGTTCCCTGCCCAGAGACAGCGCAAACAGCGCTTCAGCGAGGCGGAGCTCACTGTATTAGTGGACCACATAGTGCAGCATGCCGAAATATTGTTTAGCGCTGACCAACAGCATGCAACACAGCAGTGCAGAAAGGATGTGTGGGCCGAAGCTGCACGCAAGTGCACAGCTGTGGGCGTCACTACAAGGAGTGTCAAAGACTGCCACAAGAGGTGGGACGACCTCAGACTGAGGGTGCGAAACCTGATTGCAACACACCGGCAGCGCAGAAATGGCACAGGTGGAGGGCCTCCTTCACCACTGAGGCTGCAGATATGGGAGGAGCGCTGCAGCAGTGTCCTCCACCTGGAGGCAATCCATGGAATTGGGGATGCTGAGGCAGGAGTGAGCCTACCTGCAGATGCTGGTAAGTGCACACATTTCAATGCCACATGAGTACTTGTTGAGGCCAGGAGTGCCCCAAAGGACCCATTAACAACCCCCCTTGCCAGTGCACGAGTGCCCCAAAGGACCCATTAACAGCCCCCACCCAGCCAGTGCATGAGTCCCCCAAAGGACCCATTAACAACCCCCCCCAGCCAGTGCATGAGTGCCCCAAAGGACCCATTAACAACCCCCCCAGCCAGTGCATGAGTGCCCCAAAAGACCCATTAACAACCCCCCTCCAGCCAGTGCATGAGTGCCCCAAAGGACCCAATCATGACCCAGACGATAAGCAACACCCCTACAATACATGGCCGTCAACATTCATATGCGTGTAAATGCAAATGGTCACTGATCAACCTGTCTGATGCACCCATCAGGTACCACCACACAACTAATAGCATGCCCTCTGTGTCCCCACAGCCATTTCAAGTGACAGTGACAACGCACATCAGCCAAGTCAATCTGCACCTGCATATGGGTGACCCAGCACCCCTGCCCAAGAGGAAGACGCTAGCTGCTCAGCAACTCTGCCACCAGCTGCATCTGGTACGGATGTACCAGCCAACACCACCATCTCCTCGCTGCCTGCTGCCACACAGGTGCCACGGCAACCCATCATGCCCACACCACCCACCCCAGAAAACATCTGCACTGCGGAGGAGGCTGCAGGCAGTGACAACATGCCTGCACCCCAGCCCTGCAGTCTGATGTAGGGCCACAGGTGGAGGTGCCCAACCTGGATGACTTGTCATCCTTCCAAGACCTCCAGTTCAACCCACAATCACTACACAGTCCGATGAGGTCGCCAACCCCCTCGATGGCTGAGCTGAATGCCCGCATGCAGCGGATGGAGGACCAGCAGGCCACCCTCACCCAGCTAGTAGAAAGGCAGCTGGAGGAGTCTAGGCAGCAGAGGGAGAGTTACAGTGCATCTGTGCGTCGGCTCTCCAGGTCAATTGGACGCTTTGCCACCACCATAGTTACCCTGGCACGCCATGTGTGGGAGGGCAACAACAACACGTCCAGCATTGCGGAGTCTATGTTGCTTTCCCAGCAGGCATATCTGGGACGTTTGCCACCTATGCCAGCAACAGTGCCATCCACAAGCACCACCCCATCCAGCTCCACCTCTGCCAGCCCATGGAGGAGCTCAAGTCGTCTAACAGGGCCCTCAGGCAAGGATGCCCGTGCGCAGAAGCGCACACGCAAATTATGCCATGTGTGTTTGGCAGTGCAGGACACATACATAGACAAGAAGAGTTTAAGGGGGTGGGTACGTTTGGGTGGTGGGGAAGTTCCATTAGGGGGTTAGTAAATTGGGCCTGGTTGGGGGTGGGTACGTTTGGGTGGTGGGGGAGGTCCATTAGGGGGTTAGTAAATTGGGGGCTGGTTGGGGGTGGGTATGTTTGGGTGGTGGGTGGGCCTGTGTGTACAGCTTCCCTACCCAATGCACCCTCTTCCCTGTTGTTATGTAAAAAATATATTATCATTGAGAAAATCATTCATGAGTGGACATCCATCATTTCATTTGCAATCCATCAATTTATTAACTGGCATCGTCGTCATATCCATGCATTGCTGTGAATGTGCAGTCTCTCAAAAGTAAATTCGAATGAGTGTATCCCGTGCTTGTTGTCCATCTTGTGCACCCCCAGGAGGAGGTGGAGCCATCCCATCCCCATCCCCATCTTCATCCTCTGCGTCTGGGAGCAGCGGAATGTTCCTGCGCAAGCACAGATTGTGCAGCATGGCACAAACGAGCGTAGTTTTACCCGTCTTCACTGGGCTGTAGAGCAGTGATCTGCCAGGTCTGCCCAAGCAGCAGAACTGGGCCTTCAGTAGTCCAAATGTCCTCTCAATCCTGCCACGTGTACGGACGTGCGTCCTATTGTACGCCTCCTCATTCCTGTTCCTTGCACTCCGTACAGGCGTCATCAGCCATGGCGTGAGTACATATCGAGCATCACCTACATGGGATGTAGATGTGGGGGACATGTCAGTGTTTGTTGTATCATGTTTTCATCAGATACAGTGCAATCTTGTGTCATTGATCATTCATCCATATGTGCCAGCAATGGTTGGACCGGTTGGTGATTACCATTCCTGGGTCATTGTAGTCGAAGTTGGAATCTGGACATTGACCAACGAATTGATGTGCATATGTAGTTGCCCCTGTGGAAAATAGTGGTTGGTAAGTATGGCATTGTGCAGTGATGTACACACATGGGGGAGTCAATCAATTGACTGTGATGATGTTGTCGATGCAGGATGTCTCATGTGCAGGCATCATGTGCATTGGGGGGGCAGTGGTGCATATTGTGGGTGGATGTATTGAGTGGCTCCAGGTGCATGGGCCAGTGGTAGTATCGGTTGTGTGTCTCATGTGGCAGGGTGTGTACGGGCACACTGTGGCAACCTGTCATGTGTAGCTTTGTGATGTGTGGGTTGTTGTAACGCTCACCTGATTCCCGCAGAGGCGCCGGTCTTGACTGGGTGAATGCCGTATCTTCAAAGGTGATGTGTAACACACGGTTGGCTCTTTGGGCTGGACCTCTGTGCACTGTATGTCTGACTCGAAGAGTAAAATGTCTGCAGATAGAAAATATGGGATTAATGAACTGGGGTTATTGGGTGCCTCTCTCCTCTTCCCTTTCTCTTCTCCTGTAGAACCCCAAAGGTTAACGCCCTCACCTTAGGTAAGTGAACGCCGAGCTCTCCATCTGCCTCGGGGCAGGGTGCCGTAACCAGTTTCTTCACTGGATAAGGGTGCAGGCCTCTTGACCTCAGAGGACTGCTGTCCGTCGTTAACTGCACGAACGGTAAGTTCTGGGCACTTCAAATGTCTTAAAAGTCTTTTGTAATGATATCTCTTGTTTTGCAGGGTTCCGGCGATGGCGGATGGCGGGCTGATGAGAGTTGAGGATCGAACCCGCGTGAGGAATAGAAGCGCCTGGAAGCACGTAAGTAAGCGCTTGTAGCCTGCTTCACGATGCGCACTAACTGTCCCTTTTATCTTGCAGGTACAAGTTCGGAGCTTTAGAGAAGCTGAAGGGTGCTGGAATACCCACTGGATTCGGCGTGGGAAGGAGTAATGGCACGTGAGTAATAAAGTTGCCCCATGTCTTTAAACGCACCTTCTTTTGTCTTTCAGATGCGGGATGCAGCGCCGAAGGCCTCCGGAGCGTGCGAAGAGCTGGTAAGCTTTTGTCTTTCAGATGCCGGAATGCAGTGCGAAGACCTCCGGAGCATGCGAAGAGTAGGTAAGCCTTTGTCTTTCAGATGCCGGAATGCAGCGCGAGGCGTTGGTGACAGCCGATGGACCAGGTAAGAGATGCGCTGCCACTGAAGACCGTAGTGCTAACCTGTTCTTTCTTTGTCTTTACAGGTGCTGCTGAAGACTGGATTCCAGGATGGTAAGCCTTTGTTCCCTTAGGCCCAGGATCAGAAGCAGAAGACACGATGAGCGTTCTGCTGCAGAGAATGCAGAATAACGCAAAGCAAGATTCATCCATCGGGTGTGGTTTAAATAGCCTCCTGTAGTGCTTAGGTGTCTCCTTCAACAGCCACGCCTAGGTAAGAAAAGAGTTCCTGCTTTCCAGAAGAGTTCCAGTGTTCTGAACCTAGGGAGTGGCTCCTGCCCCACCCAACAGGAAAAGTAGTCCCAAACAGAAGAGGATCAGGGGTTCAACTGGCAGGTAAGTAAGCAGCATGGTCTGCTGCAGGTAAGTCCACCCAAGCATTATGAGCCCGGCGCTTCCAGCGCTGGGACTGGGCATCTTTATGAGCCTGGTGCCACTGGCACCAGGACAGGGTCCAAAAGGTCCCAATTGGGACTGGCTGGCACTCGGAACCGGGGTTATGGGTCTGCTTCCAAGGGAGTCGGGCAAGTCCTGATCTTTTGGAAGCAGAGATCATGACAGCACCCCCCCTCAAGGCCCCTCCCAAACCGGGCTTCTCCGGGGGTTTGGGCTTGTTAGGAAATGTTCGATGAAATCTTTTGATTAGACGAGGCGCGTGGACATATTCTGCAGGTTCCCAGGATCTTTCTTGGGGACCGTAGCCTTTCCAGTCAATCAGGTAAAATAGTTTAGATTTGGAGATCTTGGAATCCAGGAGGCTTTTGACTTCAAACTCGAGTTCTCCATCAACTAGAATAGGTTTTGGAGATGTAGTTAGTCGGGTTTGAGGTTGCACAGGTTTTAATAGAGAGACGTGGAAGACCGGATGTATCTTCATGTGAGGGGGCAAGTCCAACTTGACCGCTACTGGATTTACTATGGTAGTGATGGAATAGGGACCAAGGTATCTTGGGTTGAATGTGCGTGGTCCTTTTAGAGGTAGATATTTGGTGGATAACCAGACTTGATCTCCTACTTGATATTGGGGGGCTTCCTTCCGATGTTGGTCTGCTCCTTTCTTGTATTGTTCTTTAGCCCTTTGAAGGTGAGAAACGGCTTCCTTAAAGGCTTGGGTGATTGTAGAATGCAGGTGGTCTACTGCTGGTGTTCCAAGATCTTGGAGTGGATCCAACTCCGAGGTTCGAGGGTGACTACCGTATAAAAGAAAAAACGGGGTCTTCCCAGTTCCCGAGTGGACAGAGTTATTGTAGGCATATTCGGCTATCCAAAGGATATCTTTCCAAGTTTTTTCAGTTTGTTGTAGCATGCAGCGTAAATACTGTTCCAGAGTTTGATTGGTCCTCTCGGTTTGTCCGTCGGTTTGAGGGTGGTGGCTGGTCGAAAGTCTCACATCAATTTGAGCCGACCGACAGCAACTTCGCCAAAAATGAGAAATAAATTGACTACCTCGATCCGAAATTAGAACTGAAGGAAAACCGTGCAGTCGGACGATGTTTTCGAGAAATTCTCGGGCCAGAGTTGCTGCTGTTGGTAAGCCTTTGAGTGGAATGAAATGCGCCATCTTGGAGAATAGGTCCACGATTACTAGGATCGTATTGTATCCGGAGCATGGAGGTAGATCGGTGATGAAGTCCATAGAAAGCGTATGCCAAGGGCGAGGCGGGATGTCAATAGGGCGTAAGAGGCCGGCTGGTTTTTCCTTTTGACTCTTGTTTTGGGCGCATACTCCACAGGACATTATAAAGTCTCTGATATCTTTTTTCCAAGACGGCCACCAGAAGTAGCGCTTGATCTTTTCCGAGGTCTTGGTCATACCGGGATGTCCTTCCATTAAAGAATCGTGATAACAAGAGATTACCTTTTTCTGTAAATCTGTGCTGGGCAGGTATAACCGTTCTTGGAAATATAATAGGTTGTCCTTCACCGTAAAGTCCTTTCCCTGCAGATGCCAATTCTGTATGTCTGCTGGAGTTACCAGTAGCCTGGCTTTATCCTTAACTTCCTCTATGGATTGTGTGGCGATTACACCTAGAATTCTTTGTTCGGGAATGATAGGTACAGGTTTAGGATTGATCAAATGTTCTTCCACTCCCATCCGAGAAAGGGCATCAGCTTTACCGTTTTTTGTACCAGGTCGATAGGTAATTATGAAGTCAAACTCGGCAAAGAATAGTGCCCAACGGAGTTGCCTAGAGGATTGAGCTTTTGCGGTTTTCAAATATTGCAGGTTTCGGTGATCTGTAATCACAGTAACGGTGTGTCGGGCCCCCAGAAGATAATGCCGGCAAGCCTTAAAGGCGGACTTGATAGCTAGAAGTTCCTTATCAGTAATAGTGTAATTGATTTCAGGAGGCGAGAATTTGCGGGACCAAAATGCCACGGGATGCAACTGATTGGTTACTGGGTCCTTTTGTGATAGAACTGCCCCCATGGCAAGGCTCGAAGCATCAGTTTCAGCGATGTAGGGGAGTTCTGGGCGAGGATGTTTTAAGATCGGTGCAGAGATAAATCTAGTCTTCAAATTCTGGAAAACTTGTTCCGCCTCGGTAGACCATTCAAAACGTTTGTTTTTCTTTAACAAGGCGGTGATGGGCTGGACTATTCGAGAGAATTCGGGGATAAACCTGCGGTAAAAGTTAGCGAAGCCTAACATGCTTTGAACACCTTTTACGGAGGATGGCGATGGCCATTTGAGAATTGCATCGACCTTCTTTGAATCCATACGCACTCCGCTAGGTGATAATATGAATCCCAAGAATTCAACTTCAGTCACGTTGAAAACACATTTTTCCAACTTAGCGAAAAGTTTGTGTTGACGCAATCTCTCGAGGACCATTTTCACGTGTTTCTGATGTTGTTTCCGATGAAGAATAAACGAGGATGTCGTCAATGTAAACAACAACACACACATCTATGAGCTCTCTGAGGACATCGTTCATAAAATATTGAAAGGCGGCCGGGGCATTGCAAAGTCCGAAGGGCATGACCTGATATTCAAATAGCCCATACTTGGTGCGGAAGGCCGTCTTCCATTCATCGCCCTCTTTTACTCGTACCAAGTGGTAGGCTCCTCTAAGATCCAGCTTTGTATATATGCATGCTTTTCTGACTTGGTCCAGGAGTTCAGGGATCAAAGGTAACGGATATCTATTCTTAACGGTGATCTGGTTCAGGGCGCGATAATCTATACAAGTTCTAAGGTCCCCTTCTTTTTTTGGAACGAAGAACAAAGCTGAGGAAGCAGGGGACTTGGAAGGACGAATAAACCCATTCGCTAGGTATTGATCCAGGTATTGTCGGAGGTGAAGATTCTCAGGCTCGGTGAGGGCATAAATTCTACTACAAGGAGGAGTAGATCCAGGTATCAGGTCTATCTGGCAGTCATAAGACCTATGAGGAGGTAGAGAGTTAGCCTGATCCTTCCGGAAAACATCTTGGAATTCTAGGTATTCAGGAGGTAACTGGGGAGCCTCCGAGGAAATTGCTGCCAGTGCAACACCAGGTCGAGGGTGGCAAGTAGAGACACATTCTGGAAACTGAACCGTTCTTGCTCGCCAATCGATCTGAAGATTGTGCTTCTCTAAGGAATTCCTAGAATAATCTGGAACTGAGGGGCCTTGATCACATCGAACACGATCTTCTCATGGTGTCCATCTTGACTTACTAGCGTCACTTCTTGGGTGGTATGCGTTACTGGTCCGGAGGCTATCTCCGTACCATCCACCGTAGTAATGACGTCCTTTACAGCCTTTGGACAAAGAGTCAGATTCATCCTCAAAACCATTTCATGATCCACATAATTGCCGATGGCACCGCTGTCGACGTAAGCTTCAATCGCATGTAATCGATCCGGATGTTCAGGGCTAATGAGGACCATAGGTATCACGAAATGCGAGGTCACGGAACTGGTTTTAACGCTCGGCAAGAGGACCTCTATTCTTGTCGGGCGAGGTCGTTTCCCTGCTCAGAGTTTGTGACCCTGGTAACTGCAGCTCCTACTGCCTTCTTGGCTGGTTTCACCGGACAGTCTCGAAGAAAGTGCCCCGAGTTTCCGCAATAGAGGCATAATTGCAGCTGTTTTCTCCTTTCCCGCTCCTTTTGTGTTAGTGGTCCTTTCAGGCCCCCTATTTGCATGGGTTCTCCGGAGTCTACTCCTTTGGTAGGAGTTAGTGGTTTGGAAAATACTCGAGCATCAAACTTGGAACGATCGGCCTTCCTGTTCTGCAGTCTGTGGTCAATTTGAACGACTAAGTCAATATAGTCCGAACAGTCTTGCGGGGGATTCACTACTTGGGCTAACACATCTTTGAGCTCTCCACGTAGACCTCTATAAAACAGCGTAATCCTTTTGTCCTCAGGCCATCGAGTTTCCACTATCAGTCTGTTGAAAGACGCAATATAAGCCAAAAGGTCTTGATTACCCTGTCGCAATGAAAGGAGCTCATTGTCCAAGGCCTGCCCCTGTGAATGTCTTGCAAACAGTTTTTCCATACTGAGCTGAAAAGCTTGAAAATCATGGAGAACCGGATCATCTTGATTAACTAGAGGGATCGACCAGTCTGCCGCAATGCCACTAAGGTACGAAAGCACGAAAGCTACCTTAGCTTGATCAGTTGGAAAGGCTGCTGGCCGGCATAAGAAGTGCAACCGGCACTGATTAATAAATACTGCAAACCTCTTTGGGTCACCAGAAAATCGTTCGGGCGGAGCCAGAGGTACATTCCCAGGTAGGTTGATCTGCACTGGGTTCGTAGAGGATGTTGAAGGAAGATTTGCCCCTGATGCGGGTAACGGAGTTTGTCCGGCTTGTGACTGTAGCCATTGTCTAGCGAGATCGTCTGTTCGCTCCTTGGAAATAATCAGTTCCCTTCTTAGAGCATTCGTTTCCTGACGGGCTGCATGCACTTCTGCTCTTAGTTCCCCAAGTAACTGGGCTAGCTGGTCGGTATCCGAGGTTTCCATAGCGCCTGGGTGGGAGTTTTGCAGTAGGCTTTGCGTTCTGTAACGCTCACCTGATTCCCGCAGAGGCGCCGGTCTTGACTGGGTGAATGCCGTATCTTCAAAGGTGATGTGTAACACACGGTTGGCTCTTTGGGCTGGACCTCTGTGCACTGTATGTCTGACTCGAAGAGTAAGATGTCTGCAGATAGAAAATATGGGATTAATGAACTGGGGTTATTGGGTGCCTCTCTCCTCTTCCCTTTCTCTTCTCCTGTAGAACCCCAAAGGTTAACGCCCTCACCTTAGGTAAGTGAACGCCGAGCTCTCCATCTGCCTCGGGGCAGGGTGCCGTAACCAGTTTCTTCACTGGATAAGGGTGCAGGCCTCTTGACCTCAGAGGACTGCTGTCCGTCGTTAACTGCACGAACGGTAAGTTCTGGGCACTTCAAATGTCTTAAAAGTCTTTTGTAATGATATCTCTTGTTTTGCAGGGTTCCGGCGATGGCGGATGGCGGGCTGATGAGAGTTGAGGATCGAACCCGCGTGATGAATAGAAGCGCCTGGAAGCACGTAAGTAAGCGCTTGTAGCCTGCTTCACGATGCGCACTAACTGTCCCTTTTATCTTGCAGGTACAAGTTCGGAGCTTTAGAGAAGCTGAAGGGTGCTGGAATACCCACTGGATTCGGCGTGGGAAGGAGTAATGGCACGTGAGTAATAAAGTTGCCCAATGTCTTTAAACGCACCTTCTTTTGTCTTTCAGATGCGGGATGCAGCGCCGAAGGCCTCCGGAGCGTGCGTAGAGCTGGTAAGCTTTTGTCTTTCAGATGCCGGAATGCAGTGCGAAGACCTCCGGAGCATGCAAAGAGTAGGTAAGCCTTTGTCTTTCAGATGCCGGAATGCAGCGCGAGGCGTTGGTGACAGCCGATGGACCAGGTAAGAGATGCGCTGCCACTGAAGACCGTAGTGCTAACCTGTTCTTTCTTTGTCTTTACAGGTGCTGCTGAAGACTGGATTCCAGGATGGTAAGCCTTTGTTCCGTTAGGCCCAGGATCAGAAGCAGAAGACACGATGAGCGTTCTGCTGCAGAGAATGCAGAATAACGCAAAGCAAGATTCATCCATCGGGTGTGGTTTAAATAGCCTCCTGTAGTGCTTAGGTGTCTCCTTCCACAGCCACGCCTAGGTAAGAAAAGAGTTCCTGCTTTCCAGAAGAGTTCCAGTGTTCTGAACCTAGGGAGTGGCTCCTGCCCCACCCAACAGGAAAAGTAGTCCCAAACAGAAGAGGATCAGGGGTTCAACTGGCAGGTAAGTAAGCAGCATGGTCTGCTGCAGGTAAATCCACCCAAGCATTATGAGCCCGGCGCTTCCAGCGCTGGGACTGGGCATCTTTATGAGCCTGGTGCCACTGGCGCCAGGACAGGGTCCAAAAGGTCCCAATTGGGACTGGCTGGCACTCGGAACCGGGGTTATGGGTCTGCTTCCAAGGGAGTCGGGCAAGTCCTGATCTTTTGGAAGCAGAGATCATGACAGTTGTGCTGACTGTTCACTAAATGGGCAGGGGGGTGATGCATGTGCAGTCGTATCAGCCCACTCACATAGGTCATTGCCCTGGACACACACTCCCCTTCCACAGGGCCTGTGCATTGGCAGTTGTACTCACCCAATAGCCATGTGCTTTGTCCAGCGTAGTGTTCCATGTACTGTGGCAATGTTGAATTTCGCAGTACCATTGAGTCATGTGCCGAGCCCGGGAAACGTGCGCAGCAATGTGTTCTCACTTGTGCGGCATCACATACCATCTGTACATTCAGTGAGTGGTACAGTTTCCTATTGCGCTACACCATCTCGATAGCACGTGGTACTGTCAGCTCTGTGGGTGCAGTCTACTGCACCTATGCCATTTGGCATGCCTGCAATGGCATGGACGGCCAGCTTGGTGGCAATGACCTAGGCAAGTGTACGGGGTAGGGCGATGTGTTCAGACACATGGCGCAACAGGGCATCCAGTACCTCTACCAATATTTTGGAGAAACAGGTTTGTGATAGCCCATGCAGCTCACCAACTGTGTGCTGATAAGTTCCGGTGCCAAGAAAATACAGTACCAACACCACCTTCAGGAGGGGGGGTGGTGGTGGTGATGTCAATGTGGCTGCTGATGTCGTCCTCTATCATGTTGGTGATGTACATGATTGTTGGACGGTCCAGCCGGTATAATGTGTGGATCTGTCCTGGAGTCAGGTTCCAGGGTGAGGCCCTGATGCGTGGTATTGCAGGCTGCCTGCGGGGTCATGCCGGCTGAACAATAGGGTTTATTATGAGTACTGGGTTTGCTAAGTGCCGCCTGCGCCTCCTCCGCCTCCTCCTCCTCTCCACCATTACTGCCATCATGTGCAGTGCTGCATGTTGGTTTAATAGCCCCAGTCCCAATGCTACTAGAGCTGCTGCCTGCATAGTTCTGTTGGGAGTTGGCCTGGGTGTGGCCCTTTTGTAGGCTCCCAGTGGCCTGCTGGGTCCAGCTCGGTTCATTTGGTGCACCTGTGGCCTGATTCAGATCACCAGGCACTGTTTAACGTCATTCATGGTGGCGGCAATACCGCCACCATGGTCACGGCGGTTGCGCTATTTTTGTGGCAGTGTTTGCATGTCCATGGTACTCGTAATGCTCACAGTGTTTTGTGTTGCTGGTAACAGGGGGGTTTCCGTGCAGGCAAAGTATACGGGTACCTTGACTCCGCGGTGGCGATTTATAGTGGTGGTATTTCCGGGTCCGTAGGTCATAATTTGGCGATTGCAGAAACGGTGGCGCTATAGGTATTCCGGCAGCATTAAGTCCAGACCGGAGAACTTGTAATGAGGCCCATTAATATCTGTGGTTTCAGTTTAGCTCTGCACATGTGTGAAGGGACTACCATTTGTCTACAAAGAAGGCCAGTGGTGCCGGGAGTGGTTTATGGGACAGGTACTAATTATTTATATGATATGATGTGGCATTTATAACGCACCTGTGCACAAGTGTTTCTCGGCGTGACAAGACAAGGAGCAGGAAACAAGGGAGGACAAAATAACGATCTTACTAGGCCTTGTGTCATTCAGATCACGCAAGGGCTGGGAAGAGGGAAGGGGAGAAATGCCAGGGGGGAGGGCAAGGGAGAAGTGCAGTTAACTCACAAGTGCAGTCAGCGAGTGGCTCATAAGTACAGTGGGAAGGGACTGTAGGGTTGCAGATACAGGCCTTTAAGTGCTGGGGAGACCGGAGGCAGTGCAAGGGAAACTGGACATGCATGAGCCTGGGTCCCAGTTCAGAGGGTGACCAGGTGACCAGTGTGCAGAGCAGTCAGGTGCATCAGCAGGGGAGAGGAAGAGAGAAAGCGGAAGCGAAAAGGAAGGTCTTGAGTTGCTTCGGGAACCAGAGGTGGTTCTGCTCAAGTTTGAGAGAAGCAGAGAGGTTGTTCGAGAGGGAGGCCCCAGCCGAGGAGATAGATCTGCCCCCACCTCTCTGCTTGGAGAAGCGTCTGACCATCAGAGAATTGGAGGTGGATGAGTGGAGAGCTCAAGAAGGGAGATATTTTGGAAGAGAAAGTTGGAGGTAGAGAGGCCCGAGCCCCAGAAAGCCTTGTGGACAATGCAGAGGGCCTTGAAGTTGATCCTTGTATCCATGGGGAGCCAGTGAAGAGATAGGAGAGCTGGAGGGATACGATCCCTGGGCTTGAGGCCAAGGACAAGTCTCGCAGTACTGTTCTGGATAAGTTGTGAAGGTCAAAGAGTAGAGGTAGGAAATTTTAGAAAGATGCTGTTGCAATAGTCCAGCCTAGAGAAGACCGGAGCTCTGGAGACAGTGCACTTCTGGGGGAAAGTGAGAAAACGAAGAATAACTCTGAGGAGGTGCAGCTGATAGTTGGACGTCTTAGAGACATCTGAGATGTGAGGAGAGAAGGAGAGGGTGGAGTCGAAGATGACACCAAGGTTCTTAGCTTCACAAGAAGGAGCCGGAAGAGGGCCAAGAGTGGACGCCATAGAGAGAGAGGAAAGGAGGAGCGGGTGTCCCAATGAGGAGGATCTCAGTCTTACTGGCATTAAGGCAGAGATCATTGGATGCACATTATTCCTAAATTGCGGCCAGACAGTCTGGTATGAGAGAAGAAGCTGAGGTGGCTAAGGGGAGCATGAAAGAGATCTGAGTGTCATTCGCATAACATTGAAAATGGGAGATTGGAGCAGAAAGTAGCGATGCGGTGCGAAAGAGGTGCCAGGTAGTGGTTGAAGAGCTAGGGAGAGATGTTAGACCCCTGGGGAACACCACAAATAGAGAGAGAGATAGAAGAGAACAAAGACCCCAGTTGGACCTGAGAGGGTCGGTCGGTGAGAAAAGAGGTCAACCAGGCCAAGGCCTGATCAGTAATACCAAGGTTGTCCCAGAAACGATTGAGCATGATGGCATGGTTGACCATGTCAAAAGCAGAGGATAGATCAAGGAGAATGAGGACAGAAGGGAGATTTGAGTCGGGACTGTAGAGCAAGTCTTCACAGGTGTTCAGGAGAGCAGTTTCAGTGCTCTGGCAGCTCTGAAGCCAGACTGGTGGTCATGGAGGCAAAAAACAGATTCAGTATGTAGATTAAGCTGGGAGATTGCCAGCTTTTCCAAGAGTTTGCCCAGGAAAGGAGTGATGGAGATCGGGTGATAGTTAGCCAGAGAGGAAGGATCAGCCAAAGCTTTTTTAGAAGGGGGTGCACAAGAGCGTGCTTAAGGGGGAAGGGAAAAGTTCCAGTGGTTGCAGAAATCAGCCAAGTCTGCAGCAAGTATGTTGATGTGGCCACTGATTGTTCTGGATGAACAGGGGAGAACCTGTTTTGATGAGACTTTCATAGATCGGACTTGTCTAGAAACATTGTCAGGGGTGAACAGGGGAAAGGAGGACAAAGGAGGAGGAGAGATGACCTCAGTCAGGCCAGGAGGCGTAGAAAAGGAAGAAGAGGAGGAACAGAGGGTGGGCAGGATGTCCTGAGTGTTAGTAGTGAAATGAGAGGCCAATGGCGTGCAGAGGGCCTTGGAGGGAACGTAGTGGTAGAGACTGCAGCAGGATTGGCCAGCTCCTTGCAAA